>NW_015505778.1:512533-516779 GCF_001515645.1 Sinocyclocheilus grahami | reverse complement strand
CTAATCAAGCTCTTATAGGCATACTAGAAACTTAAAGGCAGGTGTGTTGAGGCAAGTTGGAGCTAAACTCTGCAGGACACCGGCCCTCCAGGACCGAGTTTGGGCACCCCTGTTCTAAGTGATCCTGAAGACCTTGATTAGCTGGTTCAGGTGTGTTTGATTAGGGTTGAATCTAAACTCTGCAGGGCTCTGGCCCTCCAGGAACTGAGGCCCCGTCCACACGGAGACGCGTTTAGCTGTATATGCATACATTTTGTATCGTATGGGTGTTTCGTCCACACGGATACGGCGTTTTGGGAGAGTGAAACCGATATTTTTTAAAACCGGGTCCCAGAGTGGATAAATCTGAAAATGTTTTCCCTTGCGTTTTCATGTGGACAGCGAATCCGTATATTTTCTGAAACGATGACGTCATCAGCCCACGTCTCGCCCCTAGTCCGACACCACTACGTCACGTAACAACAACAAAAACATGAACAAACACTGAACCATTGTCTTTTTATTAACTAACATTAACACAGATTGATAAATGTATTGTTCCATGTTCGTTTGTATACCGCGCACAAGGTTTATGCGCATAGCCCAAGTCTTCTTCTCCGTTTTTAGTGTATCTCTGTGGCAGAATTACAGCGCCACATGCTGATCTGGCATGTATACTACATCGTTTTGTGTCGGTTTTGTGGTTTCGTGTGGATGCAGATATTTCTTGAGACGAGGAGAAGAAAAAGAAGAAGAAGAAGAAGAAGAAGAAATATTTCAGATTTTTTGTTTTTAATTTGTGAACTATAAAAAATAGTTCACAATTTTTTTTAAAAACATCCCCTGAACTATCCCTTTAAAAGAGAGAGAGACAAAAGAAAAGAAATATAATAAATGCCATGGTCTGGCCACAAGAGGCCAGAATACAGCTAGCAAAGCACGAGTGTCACATTCACTAGTTCCCTTGTTTCACAGGTTGTCAAAAGCTGAGATGACTTCATTTAACAGGAATATGTACAGCGTGAATTGGTGCCAGCTGCAGGGTTTCCAAATACACTCTGGGAAGAAGCAGTGAGCAATTATGTTTTCACTCAAGAGAGCTGCATGGGAGTTTGGACAAGCTGTGACAGCAGTTCTCTTTCTCATTTATACACATTCTTGATTGTTAGTAATTACTTACATAACCAGGAGACTCCCATTCCAGGAAAAAACATAATTTCTTGTTCTGTTTATATCTGTATTGTTTCTCCCAGATATAGATATAGGATCCTGCTTACTCGAACTTCATCTGATGTGTCTCCTCTTGAGTTTTAGAAAAGATCTCTAAACAAGGAGATATCTTTCTGAAAAGAATTGCCAAGGTAACCAAAATCTGCAGATATTTAAATTCACTGAATGACCTGAGCTGCTATTCACATTCATTTTATAGCTTTGTACTCTCACTGTATGACAAACAATTGTCTCATTTGTGTCTAGCTTTAATGTCTCCTAATAAATTTGAGGAAGTGGACACTTAACGGAGTTCAACAAAGTCTCTTGGGTCATGAAAAAGCAAACTCTGAGCGATTAAATCATCTGGGCTGTGCCAGTAAGACTTAAAGAGCATCAAGGGAGACCTTTAAAGGAGACAACCAAACACAAACAGGAGAAATCAGCCAGAGATGCTCTCCATGTTGGAGCAGGTTTTTATGCATCAAGCCGATCAGACGAACCATGGGGTTTCCCCAGCTCAATGTTGTGCTAGTCAAAGTGAGCTCTTCCCTTATCTCTGCAGATTGGATGTTGTGTGCAATCACAGCTCTGACACACTTCACAGAGTTCCATTACAGCTCCAGAATTGAATTACCAGCTGAAGTCACTGTGAGCTGGAGACTGAGCTGTGGACGTGTCTGTGACAGGGCTTCTGTGGAAAGTTCATTCATTTCACATGCTCGGGTATCTCCAAGTCAACAGATTCATTGCAAGGAAATACGTTTTTCTTTATCCACAGATGCACATACACATGGCAGGTTTGGTTTGATTAAAACAAACTCTCGTGTGATTGCTCTGTTAGTGTAACTCATTTGAATAAGTGACCACAGTGCACTCCAAAAAAAAGCTGTCACCTTAAATTTATCGCAATCTCACAATGTTCTGTTATAATCAATGAAGCTCTTATTTACATCATGTCTACACTTTGTTACAACGAGAGGATTCATGACCGTGCAGGAAAAAATCCCGCGTTTAGAGGTGAATGCCTCTAACTTGAATGCAATGACCAATCACAGGCGTTCAAGAATTCAACAGATATGTCTGTGATTGGCTATATAGTTCAATGCTACAAAACACATTGTAAATAGAAACATTTCATGCTTTCCAGAGCGCATACACAAATATGCACTGGATCCTATATGCATTAATATCCTATTATTACAGTTTTAACTGAGGTTGCTTTGGCCTGTGTGAGAAAATGGACGTGTGGCGTGAGAGCATGAGAACAGTCAATTGCATGTCTAACGCTGAATGTGTGACAGACAGTTGGCAGCCCTGATCATTTTGATGCCATGTTGACTGTAATACCATCATAAGTGTAGAGTTATAGTTTTGTGGGGTATTTTGCAACATTGTATTGATAGACACAGTTGTAGAAATCAAAGAGAGGAATGGGATTGGAACAGGACCAAGTGCCCTCCAAAGTTTAGAAATACCCAACATTAAACTACATTAAAAGGTTTTGGATCAGTACAGATTCTTATCATTTTTTTTTTATATGAATGCAATAAAACAACAGCAGCAACAATGATTTTATATTTGACACACACACACACACACACACACACACACACACACACACACACACACACACACACACAGCCAGCATATATTTGGATTACAGTTTTAACAAGTTAATTAATACATTTCAAGTTTGTTAGTCAGACATGAATGAAATGGACAAGAAAAAGGTAAGATTTCTGCACTCATGGTACAGATTATTATTAACTATTTGCATCTATTTGATCTTATTTAAATAAACATATTTTCACAATAAATATTCCAATTACTTAGAATCAGTATATACTGTATATGTTCATTTTGAAATCAATTACATTTATTGAGTTAAAAAGTTTGAACATTTTATGGATTTATTTATGATAAATATATAAACCTGGTTATATTGTGTATTGTGTTTTGAATAAAAAATAGTGTTTTAATTTCTAGTCACTGTGGTATTAGTGGGATTAATAATAAAAAGTTATGTTTTATATATATATATATATGTATATATAAACATTACTTTTTATTATTATTCCCAGTCCACTAAATGAACACATTAAACTGACAGTCTTTAACTTCTAAAATAATGTTTAACCTTCTGATTTATCACCGTCGACACGCGTCAGATATTTTATTGATCAGATACTATTATCGACTTAATTTGCTTGCCAATGATACATGGTGACCTTCTACACTTATTAGACCTTCAGAGAGATGATAAATGTATATAATTCTAGTAAATGTACATAATTCTAGTAACTAATTCTAGTAAATCACACTGAGAACCTAAGATACAGCAGGTATATGAGGATGTCTGCTATTATCTACATCATTTAACTATATCAGTCTCACCTTTGCATTCAATGGTTTATCAACAGTTAACTGTTAACAGCACTGTGTGTTTGGTCAATAAACGAAACTCCGGTGGGAGCACAAAGCGACACTTTTCAGAAAAACTCATTGTCAGCATGTTAAGAGCAATTTATCTCTTGTAGTAGCAGATAATTTGAAGGCCATTTCAGCACATTTGTGAAAAGTTATTTCCCTATAGACAGTTAAACAGAAATGCACATCTTTAGAGACACTGAACAAAGGTAAAGAATCCAAAGATCCACGTATCCCCAACCATGATTTACAGAAACCATGTGGTTTTAAAACATATTCTTAATGGCAACTTTTCACCCTGAAACTGTGACAAAGCTGACATGACATAACAGTAATACAAACACAGTTATGTATAATCAGTTGTTGGTGGAAAAAAATTGAAGGAATAGTTCACACAAAAATGGAAATTTGCTGAAAATGTACTCACCCTCAGGCCATCCAAGATGTAGATGAGTTTGTTTCTTCATGGGAACAGATTTGGAGAAATGTAGCATTCCATCACTTGCTCACTAATGGATCCTCTGCAGTGAATGGGTGCCGTCAGAATGAGAGTCCAAACAGCTGATAAAAACATCACAATAATCCACACCACTCCAGTCCATCAATTAACATTTTGTGAAGTGAAAAA
>NW_015505778.1:489506-512523 GCF_001515645.1 Sinocyclocheilus grahami | reverse complement strand
CCCCCCCCCCCCCCCCCAAATATGTTCCCAATAAAGAAGCAGCAAACTTATCTACATCAAGGATGGCCTGAGGGTGAGTACATTTTCATTGTTGTACTGTAAAAAATTACCGTGAATTTAACGGTAAAAGACTACAGTATAAACCTGTTTAATGGTTAACGGTAAATTCCCCTACTATATACGGTGAAAAACTGCATTGGACATTACATGTTTTTACGGTAGTATACCGTTTTTGGAAGTGAAAAAGACTGAATAATTTAGAATTTGGAGAAATGTAGCATTCCATCACTTGCTCACCAATGGATCCTCTGCAGTTTTTGGAAGTGAAAAAGACTGAATAATTTAGAATTTGGAGAAATGTAGCATTCCATCACTTGCTCACCAATGGATCCTCTGCAGTTTTTGGAAGTGAAAAAGACTGTATAATTTACAGTGAATAACCGTAAACTGACATTCCCAGCATTTCCTGCGTTACATTTCAAGTTTGATGTTTTTTTGTTGTTGAAATAACTATGTTTCTTCTTCGTTTTTTTCTTATCAGTTTTGTATATTAGGGTTGTGTGTTACACCTAATGTTGTTAAATGAATGTTTATTGCATTATTTCAGTTTCATGTGTGTTACTATGATGGTGTTTAGCGTTTGTGTGAATGACACTGTGCACCTTCTATATATGTTATTAATTAAAAGCTGCTTGTGATGGGCTTTGGTTCATCATGTGATTTTCTCATCACCACCTGCATTTGGTGGTTATCAGTGTATTACAAAGGTACAAAACAGATTTCAGTACTTCAATAGGTTGGTATATTAACATTATATCAGTTAATAAAATTACGGTATTTAACTGCAAATTTAAGTTAAAACCGTAAATCCTAAAACGTTGCAACCGTATTTTTTTACGGTAAAATTTCAGCAACCACAGCTGCCGGTTTGTTACCGTAAATTTTACTGAATTTTTTTTTACAGTGTGGGTGAACTATTCCTGAGGCTACGACAAGGCCCAGGTCAGAAGCTGATATGAACTTCCGCCAATTTAAGTCAATCAGTGAACCACCATATTTTGAAACCCGAAATGACCTGATATTAAGCAAACAATAAACCATTTCCACTTGCAGCAAGATACTACAGGTGAATAAGGTAAAAACTGTAACTAATGGATATCACCTAAATACCCAGTTGATTTATCACAGTATATTAAGACAACTGTTTCCTGAAATACAGTGTTTAAATATGCCAATGAGGCATTATTTAATTAAATACACACTTTTACGCAATTAAATGCATACATTTCCAATACAAATCTGAACACTGGATAAATTCAGGTTTAAAATTCTGGTTCCGTTTTGTTAGAGTAAAAGGTTTTTACAGATATATCTTACTGTCAACCCATACATCTGAAAATACTGTCAACAAATGCACTTTTCACTATGCTCTTAGGAATAAAATGCTATATAAATCAAATGAATGATATATGAACAAACCCCTCTGTAAAAACCTTCAGAATAGATAGGAATAAAGCTGTAAAGTTTGGTGTATGTAAGTGCTGCTGAAGTGGAGATTTCTAAGAAAAAAAGTTATTGAGAGAATGGCCTCTACAAATTGTAATTGAAAACTAGAGACACAAATAGATAAAGTGTAATAAAATAAAAACTTAAATGTGAATTCTGGATGTTTTCTTTCCACTAGTTTGAAAGAAGGCAAGCTATGGAAGCAAAACAGTCCAAAATCTCAAAATTGATATGTGCATGAAAAACCAATGGTTTTGCCTGTATCATCTTGCCTTAAACATGACTGTACAAGCTGACATAAAGGAGTGAGTGTGTATTAAGAAGGGACATCCCAAGATTCGCCGTGTGTAACGTTTAACTTGCCAAGTGTCCTTGGCACAAGATATCTCAGACAAAGCAGAATTTATAGCATCATAGGAAACCCTTGTGAAAAAGTAGTACACTTGAGCATACTTCTAACTGAAGAGTACTTTTGACTGAATATAACATTTTTGTAATAGCATGTAATTTACAATTATATTGAAATGCATTAGTTTACATTTATATTAAATGCATTTAGTTGAACTAAAGAGTGCCTTTAGACCCACTTAAGTACATCTTTACACTCTTAAAACTAAAGGTTATTTATTGGCATTGATGGTTCCATGAAGAACCTTTAACATCTATGGAACCTTTCCATTCCACAAAAGGTTAATTCTTTATAGTGGAAAAAGGTTCTTTAGATTAGAAAAAAATGGTTCTTTAAAGAACTGTTCACAGAAAAGTTCTTTGGGGAACCTGCTGTGAAAACCCTTTCCTAATTATGTCATTTTGTAACTGTCAAAAATGTATGGTAAACAAAAATATGCTTCACTGTAATTTCTACTAAAATGTTAGTCAGCACATCAAAATAAGTGTACTTCTTTAAAGAATTTCAAATCATTATGAAAAAAACATTTTCATTCATTTTTTTTTAAGTTTTAAAAACTTAAGTGTGATAAGAAACATATAGTCATAAAACTGTACTCACTTTAAGTAGTTCGTAACGTTTAACTTGCCAAGTGTCCTTGGCACAAGATATCTCAGAACATGCTGTTTTCTTAATTTTCCATACCCCCAAAAAATGCCTAACTGGAGGTCATGCAGTGCAGATTTTTTCAGAGCAGACAGTCGTTAGCTCAGTGATGAACTCGGGACATGGTCATGACACCATAAGCTGCCCTAAGCCGTCCTCTCAAAAAAGAGCACATCACATAAATTCCAGGAGGAGGACATCGTTTGCTCAAGGATTATGGACAGATTCTCCAGTACGCTCAGCTGGATGTGTGATTATGCACCATGATTATGCATCAGCTGGATGTGTGATTATGACGTGAGGCGTTCCCAACACAAGGAGATTAGTTCTCCAAGTCACATGCAAGAACAAATTGTTAATTTTGATGGTGACCCTCTAATTGCACAATGCAATCTTCCCATCTTTCCCTGAGTTTCTCTGTAACGTTTCCTGCACGTATTACACTGCATTGTCAAATTCAGAGCACTATCGCTAGAATTAAACCAGTGTAAAATGCAACATGGTTATTTTCTTAGCAATGGTATGCAATGCCACAACATCCATTCCAATGCTGAGAGACAGTTTCCTGTAGGAGAAGACGGACCACTTGTAGAAATATGAATGGGAGAAATCACAACGCTCATAATAGCGGCTGTAGGAATGGAAGTCAAGCCTTTCAAGTAAAAGAGCCAATTGTTTCATTATGCTATAGGTGCACATGTGAAATCTTTCCACTGTGAAATCTTTACTGATTTTTGAGCCCGATCTCATGAAAATGCATATAAATAGTACGCCAAATAAAAACGAAAACTCGTGGTATTGATACGCAAAAACGGACTTTGGCGTGCATTTGATACGCATGTGTTTGGCGTGCATATAATACACAGTTTTCACGTGCATATGATACGAAATTTGTTGGCGTGCATATGATACGCAGTATTCGCGTACATATGACACGCATCTACCCCACAACCCTAAACCTACCCATCGCGTAGCATATACACGCCAAAGTCCATTTTTGAGTATCAATACCACGAGTTTTCGTTTTTATGTGGCGTACTATTAATACGCACTTTCATGAGATCGGGTTGGATTTTTATAAAGTAAATATATATGAATAACGTATATATTGTTAGTTTTGAATACAATACCCATTTAGAATTGTGATCAATGGAGAAAAATAACAATGTAGTTGCAGCAAATACAATTATAAAAAACGGTGTAGAAACAATTTTCACTCAGAAATTGCTAGTAAATTTCACAAATAATTACAAAGAATCGTCAAGAAACAAATTAAATTAATTTAATTAAACATGGGTTTTAAGAAGACTGAAATCATATTTTCTTGTACACTTCGATAATCTTTTATTTACAACTTTGAAAAATCATTTTTGGCCACCAAGATGACTGACTTGCCTTATAGGGCTTTGCTACAGTGGACCAAAGGAACAATTTCAGTTTGTATAAATATTAAAATACTTGACATTCAAAAATGCTCTTCAGAGCCCTTCATGCAACATGGCAAATGCCATGCTGTGATATGTAATGCCTCAGACTGCCAGATCATCTACAACAACAACAGTAACGCTGATGCCTTCAGAAAAGATAAAGCCAGACAAAGCAGAATTTATAGCATCATAGGAAACCCTTGTGAAAAAGTAGTACACTTGAGCATACTTCTAACTGAAGAGTACTTTTGACTGAATATAACATTTTTGTAATAGCATGTAATTTACAATTATATTGAAATGCATTAGTTTACATTTATATTAAATGCATTTAGTTGAACTAAAGAGTGCCTTTAGACCCACTTAAGTACATCTTTACACTCTTAAAACTAAAGGTTATTTATTGGCATTGATGGTTCCATGAAGAACCTTTAACATCTATGGAACCTTTCCATTCCACAAAAGGTTAATTCTTTATAGTGGAAAAAGGTTCTTTAGATTAGAAAAAAATGGTTCTTTAAAGAACTGTTCACAGAAAAGTTCTTTGGGGAACCTGCTGTGAAAACCCTTTCCTAATTATGTCATTTTGTAACTGTCAAAAATGTATGGTAAACAAAAATATGCTTCACTGTAATTTCTACTAAAATGTTAGTCAGCACATCAAAATAAGTGTACTTCTTTAAAGAATTTCAAATCATTATGAAAAAAACATTTTCATACATTTTTTTTTAAGTTTTAAAAACTTAAGTGTGATAAGAAACATATAGTCATAAAACTGTACTCACTTTAAGTAGTTCCCCCCCTTCCCCACTTCTTTTTTCATAAGGGAAATATTGAATGTTAAAGGGACAGTTCACCCAAAAATAAAAGTGCTGTCATCATCATTTACTTCCTATGATGTTATTCCAAATCTGTTATATGGACAAAAACACACTGAAAATCTTCAACATATGTTCTTTTATGTTGCACAGAAGACTCTCCCAACTCTTCCAAACAGAAAGAATGGCCTACAGGTTTGGAACGACATAAGGGTGAGTAAATAATGACAGAAATAGCATATTTTCTCTTTAATAAAAACAGACACAAATGCTGATATACACTAAGAAGAGCTATAACATGAATGATCATTTGTTCTAAGCAGAACAATGATAAATCTTTGAGTTTATATCCAGCCTTTTGACTGAAAGTCTTGGAAACCTCAGCATACAGTTGGAGACACTATTAAGATGTTTTCTGAAACGCATGCAAGATTACCATGGTCTGAGAATATCACTGCTGTCTTAGAAAAAACAACTGAGAGATTAAGAAATGATTTTTCTTTCTGTAAAAACCGGGTGTCCAGAAGAAGTTAGGAGAGGCTAAAACGTAGAGGGGGAGCTTGGAAGAGAGGAGGAAGGAGAAAGTAGGAGGGACAGAGAGAGAGAGAGAGAGAATGAGAGCAACTGTGTGTATCTTTCAAGAGTGAGGGAGGGCTGGGTTAAACTGGCACTTAAAAGAGCCGACTGTGATTGCTCTGTGCCTGATCAACAGGGGAAAGGGGGAAGGAAGGACACAGATAGGAAACAACCACTGGACAGGAGCATCCAGCAGTGAGCGTGTCAAGACGGCTCCTCCGGGAACTTTCATTCCTGCACTTTTCCCGTTCCTCACTTCGCAACTGTGGTCCATTATGTACCGGGCAGTGGTGCTGCTGACTCTCATCAGCACGAGTGCAGCTCTGAAACCCGAGTGGATCCCGGGGGATTATCATATGACAGAGGCAGGGGCTGAGAGCTTCGTGAGCGACTACAACTCAACGGCCGAGGAGGTCTTCTACTTCAGCACAGAGGCCAGCTGGAACTACAACACCAACCTGACAAATCACAATTCACAGATGCAGGTACTGTGAAAGTCTATGTGTTTTACAGACACCCAGTAACACTGCTTGTAGTCTAACAAGGTACAACTGCACAAAACTTGCTGTAATATGATCCACGATTGACTTCCAAGTGGAACGGTTGAATTTAGTTGAATATAGAATTTAGTGTGGTTTGCTATAAAGCCTTTTTTGCATATGAGACTGATGAATCAGCCATTTCAGCGGCTCATTGGACAGCCTGTAATATTTTATTTTATTTTTATTTATTTAATGTTTTATTTGTTTAGGGACAGATACAATAAACATAGATGAAACCGAAATAACAGTCATCCCATGCGTGTAACATAGTGCTTGTAGCTGAAGCTAATTTGCAACACTTGACCCTAGGAGGGCTTTTATAAATTATAGTTACAAACAGTTACAGTAAACAACAAGAAATACACAAAAAAACTAAATATGACTACAAGTTTGTTGCTGAATCAAACAAGATTTCATAGCTTTTTTTTAATTATTATAATTTGCAGCAGATTTTAAATAAACAGGCAGTGAATTCCAAAATTTTACACCCTTCACTGAGAGAACAGTCTGAGCAAAAGTGTGTTTTAATAAATTGTGACAAAACGTCACAGTTATATGTCTTCCACTGGGTTTTATTGCGTGTATTATGATCAGCAGTAGATAGTTTTAGGACTCCTGTCAAGTTTCACTTTCAGAGTCAGGGAGCAATAATTGTTGATATTATTGAGTAACATTCTGCAGAAGTGTAACACTTGTGTTAAAAGACGTGACTAATCATTACAAGACTATGACCATGTGTCATCATTTCCTCGCTCTTTCACAGCTTATGAGACATAATTCTCAGCTGTAAAAAATTAAGCAACTTCGTCTGACAAAATTCGATGAAAACGTTGACATACTGTAACAGCTACAGACAGGGGGAAGTTGAGTGAAGGATCTAAATGCAGCAGGTCTTCATTAATAAACAAAATATGGTAATCCAAGAATTCCTAGTAATCCAAAAGGTAAAGATAAATGCACATGTTACAGCTTTGTACACAAAGACGACTGACAACTCAATGAACAAACAGAGTGCTTTTGAAACACACACTGGAATAACTAGGAAATAAACAAGACACAGGTGTAACTAATCAGAAACCACCAAGGACACACCTACTGTAAAAACAAAAAAAAACTGGAACTAAACCAAACAAGACGTGATAAACGCCTATGAGTAACACTAATAATGAAGAAGTAGAGAGTGAAGAGGGAGGGAGGCCAGGGACCACATCAGAGCTAGAGACCCTCATGGAGGAGCCAGTGAAAGAGAAGCCCGTAGTGGAACCGGTGGAGTGGACGACTATGGCAGAGCCAGTGGGATGGAGATCCACGGTGGAGCCCGAGGAATTGTTGACCATAGCAGATCACTGGAATCGGAAACCTGAGGCAGGAGACCAAGGCGACCTGGACCAGGGTCACAGGCTCGGAGGACCGAGGTCAAGCTGGTGGGACAGAGGACAATGGCAGAACCAAAGGAACAGAGGACCACAGTGACACCAAGGAGCAGCATCACTAGCTGGACGGGATTAGCAGAGGAGGAAGGTCTGGGGTACTAGACAGAACCAGGAATTCCAACAAGCCAGACGGGACCGGTGGAAGAGGAAGGGCTTTAGGTGTGGGCGCAGAGGTGGGACTTAAATTCAATAGGGACAGGTATCAATAGGGACAATATCAATGCTGTCAAGGAGAAACAATTAAGACGCTAAAATCCCATTTGGGATTTTCTTTCCTATGGGATGTCAAGTGTTGTGCATTTCATAGTGCAAAACTCGTCCCAAATCATGTTATGCAATCAGACCACATTTCCAATTTCCAATATTGATAAGTCAATAATTATTTTACGGACAAAGTTAATAATCAATAAATAGTTTATTTGAAAAAAAAAAAATCTAAATTATAAATAAATTTGAATTGATAAAACACTATGGGCCATATTTACTAACAGCTTGTAACAAACGTAAAAATCTACTGCCAGGATTTACTAAAGACGCACAATGAAAAATTAGCACTGAAATGGTGCGAACAGTCATCGTTAGTCAAATTACTAGTATTATTTATCACCCAAAAAATGCATTAAACCAGACGTTAATTTGCGATATTACAAATTTGCGATTTTAAAAATCAACTTCTAGTGAGTGTCACACCAATGCAGAAGTCATCTAAATGTAAAACTAATTCAATATTCAATATTGACAACACCAATAAGTTTAATAAAAAATGTAACACTTTACATTAAGTTTCCATTTGTTAAAATTAGTGAACTAAATTTGTTAACATGAACTAACAATGAACAGCTGTATTTTTATTAATTAACATTAGCAAAGATACAGTAATAAATGTATTCATCATTGTGAGTTAAAGAGATAGTTAACCTAAAAATTAACATTTTGTCATCAGTTTCTCACCCTCATTTTGTTCCGAACCTGTATGAATTTCTTTCTTCTGTTCAATAATGTTGGTAACCAAACAGCTGCTGGTAGCCATTGACTTTTTTTTTTTAATGTATTTATTTATTTATTTATTTAATTTTTGCAAACTATGGACTTCAATAGCTTGGTTACTGCTGTTTGGTTACCAACACTTTCCAAACTATTGCCTTTTAGGTTTGGAACAACTTGAGGTTGAGAAAATGATGACAGATTTTTCATTTTTGAGTGAACTATGCCTTTAATGCATTAACTTACTTAAACTAATGGGACCTTATTTTGAAGAGTTACCAAAATATCAGCCAATAACTGATATTTTAGGTGTGTCCCTATCAGATACTGGTAGAAAGAAAAGCTAATAACATCTCAGCATGGTAAAACAAGACGCTTACTAAAACTGCTTCTCCATCCAATCTGTGTTTAAATGAGAAAGCACTTCAGTTCAGTTCAACACAGTAAAACAGATGTTTATACTGACCGGATGCCAGTGTGATGAATGCAGAGGCGAGGTGGTCACCATTGCTCACACACATACACACGCGCCTCCTTCAGACAGCTGTCTCAACACGGTTTCACAGCTGTCTCAACACTCGCTCACAGCTTTTCAAATGGGTGCTGGCACTGCTAACGACTCAAACTCGCTGCTAAACATCCGAACCAAACCTCGAATAAAAAATACAAAAATCCGTAATAAAAGAGCTGGGCAGAACCTGAGCGATGCCTGGTGTGATGTCTATTATTTCAGAAACATCAAACGAGGTGATCAAAGAGCCTCTGTTTCAGGCATCTCTACTGGAGGTGGCGGGCGCCAGGCCAGGTTGTTTCTGTTAGGGGGGCTCACCCTGACTGTGTACGAAGATGAAGCAGCGCTGTATCAAAACCACACGCCCGTCGCACTCATTCCACAGAGGCCCAGGTCACAGGACGCCGCTCATGGTTGCTGGAGCTGGTATTTTTGTTTTCGCAGTCATCATGACCGTAGGCATCTTGGTGGTGTGCATTCAACAGATGGTTGATGGAAGTTATGCTAATGTAGCAGATGCTGATGTGCCTTTCAGGCACTGTTGATGACTGCAGTGATTTAGAATAGCTAAAGCGAAAAGTTGTTTATGTGTGCAAATGAAATTAGATGAGAACATTGGAATTTTCAACTTCAAAGCAGCTTGAAAAAGTGTGACAGAATGCCACTTGGACTTGGATTTCGTGATTAAAAACTTGTGTGGAAAGCCAGGAGCCCAAATGAATCATGACACAGTGCATGACGTCATGCGAACATGTTGGCACCCCTGCAGATAATGATAAACATTTAGTTTTAAGCAAATAAAATGCATAAATGAGTCGGAATTGCTGCATTACATTACATGCACAATAAAACCATTTCACAGGTTCAGATGTGTAAATGAGCTTTTCTGTTGATAATTTTACACATGTAAAACACAGAAACAAACACAGCAAAGAGTGGAATATTATGTGATAAAATTTTTTTTTTGTTTTGTTCTTACTTTCTTCATGTGGCAACACTGTGACGAATGTGATGAAATGTTACAGATTTTTCACATTTAGTCACTAAAGTTAAACAAAATCAGGATGTAGACTCTAAAAAATGCTGGGTTAAATATAACCCAGCACTGGGTTAAAAAGGGACAAACCCAGCTATTGGGTTGTTTTGAACCCAACCGCTGGGTCAAAACAACCCAATAACTGGGTTTGTCCCTTTTTAACCCAGCGCTGCGCTATATTTAACCCAGCATTTTTTAGAGTGTATCGGACTAAAAATATATAACAGGAATAAATGCAATTATTAGACATTATATGCAATACGTTTGGCAGACACTTTTATCCAAAGCAACTTTAATTGCATTTATGGTATGTGTTTTAGCAGTTCATGCATTCCCTGGGAATCAAACCCATGACAGTGGTATTGCTAATGCCAAGTTCTACTCTTGAAACACTTTTATTATTAGACATTTCACATCCAACTATAACTTTTATAGGGTTTGGTATGTTAACAGTACGTGCACTGTTACTATGCAATTATGGCATTTGAGTTATTTAATTTGTAAACAATATAGTTTAATAATAATAAGATATATTTTAATAATATATTTGATCATTCCATTCTCAAATATTTTGTACAAAAATATTGAGTACATCTTTTTTTTAAAAATCATTTATTAGTCAAATACTAGTTTCTTATAATGAAATAAACTCAAGCAATAGGCAATATATGTAAATTTTAGACAAAATTAACTGTTGAGTGTACAGCGTAAATAAAATACTTAAGTAATATTCAGTGATTTCATTAAGGTAGCATAGATATTTATTACTGCGATACTTGCAAAGCCACTGAATTATTTTTTAGAGTGTGCAGCAGTAGAACCACATTTGAAATTGGCCTAAATCAGATGCCAAAAATCGAATCGGAGTCTGCATTAGAGTCTAGAGTCTGCATTATTCATGCAGCGAATTCCACACCCCTCCCATACATCTCACTCCGCTCGCCTCCATTGGCAGAGTGGCCATGTGTAGCCCATAATTTCATTTCTGTAGTGAATGAGACCAGTTGGTACATCAGATCAAACAGCAGAGGAGGCTGGAATCAGTCAAGAGATCTTTTAATTAGCCTCATAAAATAAAGATTTCAGAAAAAAAGCACACACTGGCCCTTTAAAAACAGTTTAGATCCTTCAAATACACAATGAGGTGGAAAACGGGTATACACTCTGCTCTGAATCAGAGAGAGGGAAGCAAAACTGTTTAGGGAGGTTTGCAGGGATGTTTCAGAGCCAAGCGCATGCTTGATTGAGTTCATCACCCTTTTTATGGTGTCAGACACATGTCATTATGATGTTACTTTTTCATGTCAAGTCTTGAACCTTGCACCCTATTCTGACTAATCATCACATTCTTGCATAAACATGACAGAACAAATGGGACCTTGGAAGAAGAGGTGAAAAAACAAGAAGATAGCTGTCTTTATCTCTGAGGAAAACCGAGTGTGAACATGCAAGTGAAGGATGAGAGATAATAGAGATAAATGCACATGTCACCAGCTTGTTAATCAGTGATAGAAGCTCATCTCCAGTCGGGCCAACAAAGACATCACCCCATGAACTAATGAGTGCAACCGTGTGACAGGGTCAACCCGCCCTGTGGTTATCATAACAGAGAAGGGATGCTGGGGTCAAACTGTCCACAGCAGGACACGGTAAAACATCAAGAAAGAGTGACACACCCAAGCCATACAACAAACCTTTAGGAAGAATGGACACTAAAAATGTTGGGATTTTAACAGAAAAACATTGTAAAAATGCTAGATTAAACCTTGCTGTTGCCTTAACATACATGATCAATAATTTTAGAAACATACATGTAAATTTACTGCTATAATTTTTTAATAATTGTTTATTTTATAATTATTATAAAATATACATATACATTTTTTGTATACCTTTTATAACTTTTTTTTGGAAGTAAAGAGTATTAAACTGCATTTAATTTACACCAAAATAATACATAACATATAATAACACCAAACATGTGTAGCAGGTCAGTGAGTTCATTCAGTGAATGATTGCTTATTTTTGCATCAAAGCTCATGAGAACAATTCAAATAATTAATTTTTGTTCTCATCACATTAATTTGGACGCAAAATCACATCCACAACTTGGCGGTCATATATGATTTATTTAGTGATGAAGCACCGCCTTTGAAAAGCCATACATGCACAAAACATTGGTTTTGAATAGACTAAACTCTGTGCAAACATTTTTGACAACAAGCTTGTCCAGCTGACCAATCAGAGCAGACTAGGCTTATGGAAGGGAGGGGTTTGCTCCGAACTTGCTTGGAACGAATCGTTTCGAAATCATTGGCAAATGACTCTAATATTAAATGTATATTCTGAGAAAATTACAATGTTTTCTGATCTTAGATGCATTTAAACCTGTTGTAGGGTACTCCGACACAATATTAGGACACTTTAAAATACCATATGACCTGCTCTTTAATACTATTTCATTAAATCTTGAAAGTTAATTTAATGACTCTAAATGAAAAAAATCCATGATACTACATACAATTTATAGATATTAAAAATTTTTTTTTTTAGATTTAATGAGTCTGTGGGTCATTTTGCATGGAATAATCAGACACTCCTCATTGTTTCCTTCAGATTGCTGCGTCTTTGGAGGAGCAGGCTTTCACAGAAGCATGGGGTCAAAAAGCAAAGGCTACCTTCAGTGATTCTCTCATGGATACCTTCACTAATCCAGACCTGAAGAAAATCATCAATAATATCAATGTTCTGGGACCCGCCAATCTCCCAACTGCTGAGAGAGAAAAGGTGAGTTGACCACTGGAGCCGTGGAAGATGATCTTGACAATGCATCCAGATGTGTTTTGATCACTCTCTTTGTTTTCTTAGTACAATACCATTCTGAGCCAGATGGACAGCATCTACTCAACTGCAAAGGTGTGTCCTTCAGAGGAATGCTGGTCTTTGGAGCCTGGTGAGAAACGCTTCCAACACTTTGTTGATGTGTGTCAGTAAGGGTCAAAATGAAGGTGAAAATACACACAAGTACGCAAAAGGAAGTACAAGTGCTTGCAATACAACAAAAGAATCGTGTTTCAGATAAGCTTGAGGTTTGAAGCTTGATGCATGAGGATCAAGCTATAGATGGTTTAAGAATGCAAAAGTAGCAATAACACCTTTGCAGACAGATTACTTTTAATTACATTTATTGTTTACATTCACCAAAGTGCAATTCTGCAGCTTTAAAAAAACTGTTATTTATAGCTAAAGTTGCTGTTTAGTCTATAATCAGGACAACAGCCTGATTGTGATGATCATATTGCTTTTACACAACAGTTCACAATAAAAATAAGTTAATACTAAGCAATATATTAATTTTTGTTCAGCCAACAAAATCTCTGAGAAACATACATTAGAGAATGATTCAACGACTCACTCATAAAAAGCCATTTGTTTTGTTCCTGAAAGAATTAGTGTTTTGAACATGTTGAGGTCACATTTACCATTGTTCAGCAATTTTTTTGTGAGCAAAATACAGTAATTACAATAAGAATCCAAGCAATGTGGAATTTCACATGAGCGTGAAAGATTCCCAATGCAGATTTTGCAGGTTCACATTGGTCACATGACTTCGCAGCATTGACCAATATAAACTTCTTGGTTTGAAAGTGCTTCATACGTCACTAGACTATGGACAACCGACAATTAACCTTTTTTGCAAAAGTGTTGCTAATGTGACTGCATCTTCAATTATGTAAAGATTCACTCATATACAGTCACTTGTCACACCTACTGGTATGTAACACTTTATTTTAAAGGGGTCATATGATGCGATTTCAATTTTTCCTTTCTCTTTGGAGTGTTACAAGCTCTTGGTGCACAAAGAAGATCTGTAAAGTTGCAAAAACTAAAGTCTCAAATCCAAAGAGATATTCTTTATAAAAGTTAAGAGTCAACCATGCCTACCTAAAACGGCTCGTTCTAACACGCCCCCACATATCTACATCATGATGTGGGAAGATTTGCATAACGCTGCCCAAATGTTCACGCAGAGTAGACTACAATGCCGGCTGTTCTGACTCACAGACTGTAAGTAAGTTTTTTATATTTAAAGAATTTGCCACTGACGATTCAAACACGAGTTTTGAGCAGTGTAGAGTAGCACTTGTTGTTCGTCATTTCTCCGATCACAAATGCAGACATGGTTTTATGTGTACGTGGCGCGATGCAACGCAACGCGTAAAAAAGTCATTATAATCCGTAATGATGTCCCCACTGGATGCAACAAATGCCTCGTTTATAATGGGTTTTCATGTTCTCGTAGCTTCGGCCGGACAGGGCATCACAATATGGTAAGGGGCGTAACATTTCCGTCACACGCTTGAGGTATTTGTTCAATCACAACGCACTGGATAGCTGGCCAATCAGAGCACACCTCGCTTTTCAGACCGATGAGCTTTGTAAAAATCGACGTGTTTCAGAAAGGCGGGGCATAGAGGAGAAACAATAATGTACAGTATGTGGAAAATAATGTGTTTTTTTAACCTTAAACCGCATAAACACATTTCATTACACCAAATACACCCCTTTATAACATGTTGGCTAATTATTAGTACTTATAAAGCACATATTAATGCCTTATTCAGCATGACCATATTTTAGATCCCTCAATCCAACCCCATACCTAAACTTAACAACTACCTTACTAACTATTAATAAGCAGCAAATTGAGAAATTTTATTGAGTTTGAGGCAAAAGTCGTAGTTTATAGTCAGAAAGTGTGACCTAACTTTGTAACCTGAGAACAATTCTAGTAAAATCCCCACCACTTGACCTCACTTGACTTATTCTCAAAATTTAACTTAACTAAATGTTTGTTTACATTAGCACTGTTAGGTTTATGTTTTTTTCCCTAACAGAATATTGCACTTGAAGTGTTTAGCTCATCTTAAAAGGTTGCTTTTATCTGAAGAGTGCACCATTGCATCCGTGTAAGACCACAACAACACAGTTTCGCTTTTGCTAATAACATCATTAATCTCTCTAATATTCAAAATCCAGAACTATCTGTTAACTGCTTCTTTGGGTGAAATCACATGTTTGTTCTAAGAGTGTTTCATTCATGTGGAAAGGACTTGCTTATAACTGCAATGGATGTGTGCTTTTTCCCATCTCCAAATACACATACACCAAAAAGACACAAAAAACAGCAGAATTAACTCTTGCCTACTGTTCTTATCCTCCACTTCATGGATCCAGCCATGTTATCCAAAGCTAAAATCAACATTTGTTGTATCCTGTGCTCCTAAAAGCTTCCATTCAAGGCTTTTCCTGAGAAACTCCACTGATTTAGCTTCTGTGAACCACAAAAACTTGTCACACAGTTGTAAACAAACACCCTTTCTTCATCTGGGGCTCATTTGAAAGACTCAGCAAATCCTAAAACTTGAACCGGAAGCTGTTTTACTGCAGCGATAGCATTAAAAATAGTTCAATATGGAAATGAAAATTTGCTGACAATGTACTCGCCTTTAGGCCATCCAAGATGTAGATGAGTTGTTTCTTCATCAGAACAGATTTGGAGAAATTTAGCATTATGTCACTTGCTCACCAATGGATCCTCTGCAGTGAATGGGTGCCGTCAGAATGAGAGTCCAAACAGCTGATAAAAACATCACAATAACCCAATAGTAATCCACACGTCTCCAAATTATCATCTTGTGAAGTGAAAATCTGCATTTGTAATGAACAAAACCATCATTAAGATGTTTTTAACTTCAAACCATTGCTTCTGGCTAAAAATGTGAGTAATCTATCCATAATATTGCTCCAAATTTGCTCCGATGACGATACAAACTCAACTACATCTTGGATGGCCTCAGGGTGAGTAAATTTTGGGTGAACTATTCCTTTAATTATTATGCATTTATGTTATTTATGTGATTTTTAGAGCTCACAGAAATCATGGCTACCTCAAGAAGCTATAAGAGGCTTCTGTATGCCTGGGAAGGCTGGCACAACGCCTCAGGGGTCCCACTCAGATCCCTCTACTCTGAGTTTGTGGAGCTCAGCAACAAGGCATCTCGGATGGACGGTGAGTGAGTAATTATTTTGGATGATTGGAAGGGGGAGAGAGATAAAGAATGAAAGATTTGACGGCCCGTTCTTCTTATCGGTTCTCCTTAGGCGTTAACGATACAGGCGCATACTGGCGTTCCTGGTACGAATCTCCAACCTTTGAGCAAGACCTAGAGAATCTGTTTAAACAGCTGGAACCTCTCTACCAAAACCTGCACGCCTTTGTCCGCCGAAAGCTCTATAACTACTACGGTCCTAAATACATCAACCTCAAGGGTCCCATCCCTGCCCACCTCTTGGGTAAGTCGCTAGATTGTTAATGATAATTTTTTTTTTTGCCATATCGTCCAGTCCTAATAATTTATCACATTGGTAACACTTTACTTGGAGCTTGTATATACTGTATATATAATGCATTATAAAATTACTTTTAATGCATTCATTATGCCTTGTAATGCACCTTATAATTCATAGTTTGATATCATAAATAATTGTTATAATACATTATAAAACTGTTCTAAATTAAATTATAAAATCTATTCACTGTTACATCTTTAGAAAGTATAATGCATTAAAACACTGCAAACAGCCAGTTTCAGATGCACAATAACAAAGAATATACAAATTATATAATACACATAATCTTTGGTTACAATTGTTTATGAAAATATATAATGCATTAACTAATATTAATTAATGAGACCTCATTGTAAAGTGTTATCATTTAGCATTGTTTTTACAAATAATGTTAAAAATGATATATATATTTCCACCATGGAATGAGAGACAGTACATAAATAACATAATAAATAATTCATATTTTTTTCCCTCAGAATTCTGTCAACACTTCATAATTTTGACTTTTTTTCTCTGAATTCTGAGTTTACATCTCCCAATTCATTTTCTAAGACATTTTTCTCAGAATTTTAAGTTATCAATAGGCAATTGAAAGTTTATATCACATAATTCTGACTTTATAATATAATTCAAGTAAACATTTACAACTTTTTTCATGTTTTCTACATTGTGATTATAGTTTTTTATCATATCAAAACTGTGTTTACTTCACTGTGATCATCTTATATAACAATATATATCATATATAACAAGAAGAAGTTTGGATGCACACGGTGATGTTCTAATTGTGTTCGGTTTCTTTTTCAGGCAACATGTGGTCACAAACGTGGAACAACATCTACAACATGATGATTCCTTTTCCTGACAAGTCCAATGTAGATGTGACGGACACCATGGTTGCTAAAGTAAGCTACATGACTACATCTTGATGAGTGAATAATATCCTGAGCGCACCAGAGAGTGAGAAAGTGATTTGTACCCATAGGGTTATAATGCCACTCACATGTTCCGGGTTGCCGAGGAGTTCTTCACCTCTCTGGGTTTGCTCAAAATGCCTCCTGAGTTTTGGGACAAGGCCATGCTGGAGAAACCCACTGATGGAAGGGAGGTGGTCTGCCATGCCTCTGCCTGGGACTTCTACAACCGCAAAGACTTCAGGTACATTAATCGTATCTCAGTAAAGTAGATCATATTGTTGCACAGTGGCAAACTGTGTTTTAGGGTAACTGATGCTTGCAGATTCCCTGAGGTATTCTATCATTCTCTTTGTGTGTGTGTGTGTATGTGTGTGTGTGTGTGTAAGTTACTGTACTTGGTTACCAAAAAGACAACAGTGTCACTGAAGAGCATGCTTGAGATTATAGTAATTGGGAGACATGCTTTGTGTAAAGAAAAAAAAAATCTATGTAAATATATATATATATATGTGATTTCCAATCAAGCTATAATCTAATTGTGCATTTAGGATGCAAAAAATTCTAGCTACAAAATTAGCTAGAACACTTTACAATATGGTTTCATTTGTTAACTTTCCCAAGCACTTGTCCTAAACTCATGCCATTGGTTGAATCAATGTTCTCTGTCTTACGGAAGCTTATTTCCACCATGGAATAGTAAAAAAGGAAACTTTTCCTCTGATAATTTTTACTTTTTAAACTTAAGATCGCAAGTTTATATGCAAGTTATTGACTCGTTGTAACTGTTGTTGTAACAATTGTAACTGTTTATTCTCAGAATTGCGAGTTATCAATTGCACTGATATAAACTTCCAATTCTGAGATATATACAACTCAAAAAATTTGAATTGTACAATAATTGGCCACAATACAATTTTTATTATTATTTAAGATTATTATTATTATTTATTTATAGTTTTTATTCTGTGGCTGAAATAAGCTTTCATAGTGTCAGATTGGTCAGGATTATCAAATAAACTGAATAATTTGATAGCACCACATTCTTAAAGGGGTCATCGGATGCTACATGCACTTTTACAAGTTGTGTGAACTGAAATGTGTGTTGGCAGTGTGTGTACACAACCACCCTATAATGATAAAAACCCAGCCAGTGTTTTTTTTTATCTACTAAAATCTTTACCCCTTTCTCAAATCGAGCCGATTTCAGATGTCTGTCTGTGTGACATCACAAAAACAGGCCCCTCCCACGATAGTTTGATTGACAGTAGCGTTTCAGCACAGACTGGCCTGGTGTCTTACCTTAGACCCATCCTGAGTGAGCTGTCATCAGTCCGCCATTGTTTCCCCGCTGGAGCAGATGTAGACGAGAATGAATATAAGCGATTGAGGTGTTTTGTTGTTGAATGTAATAATGAACATAGCAGTCGTCATTTACTCCCGACATCTGAGCCGCTGAAGACGCAGTGGATTGTTTGTTTCTGAAGGGAATGCGCCCCCGATCTACATAAATGCGTCTATGTTCGTGCGAATCGGTCGTGATCCAGCTTCACCTACAGAAGAAGTGAGTATAAGGTTTTTTAATGAATCTTTGCAAATCGCCTTTCCTAATAATGTGCTAATTAGCAAGTTTCACGATGAATGTGGCTAAAGTAAACAGTCCCTCAGAGAGCGACTCGGAAGAGAGGGCAGAGCTCATTAACATTTAAAGGAAAATGCTACAAAACGGCTTGCTCTGAGAAAGAGCTGTTTTTGACAGGGTAAAAAAGGTTTTTTACACTACCATTGAGAAATTTTAACCAAACTATGTTACAGACTTTTCTTTAAGACCCTAAAGAATCATATTAACTTGTGGAAAATGTGCATCCGATGACCCCTTTAAGTTTTTCAGGGGAATCAACCTATGAATGCTTTGTTTCAAAATATAAATATAGGAAGGGATTGGCAGGGATAGGCAGAGATTTCAGAATTATTGTAATATAAAAAAAAATACACAATTCACCATCAAAGTAATTTTTAAGAAATATAGCAATATGTGTGATCCCTGACAGAATCAAACAGTGCACCACTGTGACTATGGAGCAGCTTTTCACCGTGCATCACGAGATGGGCCATGTGGAATATTACCTCCAGTACAAAGAGCAGCCGGTCAGCTTCAGGAGAGGAGCCAATCCTGGCTTCCATGAGGCCGTAGGGGATGTGCTGTCTCTGTCTGTCTCCACACCCAAACATCTCCACACTATCGGCCTCCTGGAACAACTGACCGATGATGCTGGTAGGAGAAAGAGATTCAGAATGATACTCATCATATAAACCTAAAATAATTACATTATGATGACGTATTTGTAATTCCACAGAGAGTGATATCAACTACCTGTTGAAGATGGCTTTGGAAAAGATCGCCTTCCTTCCTTTTGGATATCTTATTGATCAGTGGCGCTGGGGTGTGTTTAGTGGACGGACACCGCCAGAACGTTACAATGCAGACTGGTGGTACCTCAGGTAAAAAAAAACAAAAAAAAAACAAGGTCTCATAATGGAACATTGGTGTCAGCAATGGATCATGTCTGTCATGTACTTAAAAATATACTTGTAAGATTTTAAGTACACTACAAGCACACATTTAATATAATAAAGTGCACTTATTTTTCACAACTGGCGGTTTAATAATGAATAGGTCATGATAATATTGCCTAGATTACCTACCTTTCTTAAGACATGAAAACTGTAATATCAATGACTTTTGATTGTAATGTCTAATTAATTCAATATTAAACATAAATAAATAAAAATTAATGTTACAAAAGATTACTGTTTCAAACAAATGCTGTACTGTTAAAATTTCTATTATTTATTGAATCCTGATGCAAAAAAAATAATAATAAAAAATAATATATATATATATATATATACTGTTTTCAACACTGATAATAAGAACTGTTTTTTTGAGATGTAAATCAGCATATTAGAATTATTATAATGATTTCTGAAGGATCATGTGGCACTGAAGACTGGAGTAATGATGCTGAAAATTCAGCTTTGATCACATATTTTTCAAATATATCCAAATAGAAAACGGTTATTTTAAATTAATATTTCATAATATTCCTGTTTTCACTGTATTTTTGATTAAACAAATGCAGCCTTGCTGAGCATGAGAGGCTTCTTTTAAAACATTAAACAAATCTTACCAACCCCAAATCTTTGAATAGTAGTATAAATATCAGTTAAATCAGATTTTTTTCAAGCTATCAGCCAACTAAGTTAAGGTAATTGTTTGCAAATGGAAATCAACAGTACTTTCTTGAACTGAATATGAATATTTTTTCTGTTATTAGGACAAAATACCAAGGCATCTGTCCACCAACCAGACGTACAGAAGAGCATTTTGATGCTGGAGCAAAATATCACATTCCTGGAAACACACCGTACATCAGGTGGGCCCATAAACAATCAATAATCAAAACTTATGATGCACACAGAGAAGACAACTATTTTCTCTCTTATGTTTAATCTCTTATAGATACTTTGTGAGCTTCATTCTGCAGTTCCAGTTCCATGAGAAATTATGTCAGGAGGCTGGACATACTGGACCTCTGCACAAATGCGATATCTACAGATCCAAAGAGGCTGGAGCTGTTTTAGAGTATGTACTGAATATACAGAGCCACTGCTGGTGGTTTGAATGAAACCACTGTATCATCACGATGAATGGAAAGTCTGTACATTGGGACTAAGTGTTATTTTATTCTGTTTGGAAGGAAAGTCTTGAAGGCTGGCTCTTCAAAGCCTTGGACAGAGGTGCTACAAGAGGCTCTTGGCACTAACAGAATGGACGCCAGCCCCCTGATGAGCTATTTTGAGCCAGTTACTACCTGGCTGCAGGAACAGAATGCGAAAATGGGAGAGACGCTGGGCTGGCCTGATTTTAATTGGGTGCCACCAGTACCAGAAGGCTACCCTGAAGACATCGGTAAGAATGCGTGCAAACTATTTTTATTAGGACAGAATAAAAAAAATTACTTGCACATAATATGGAATTAACTAAATAACAGGCCACTTAAGTGTGCCTAAGGAGTACACTTTATGTTTTTAAAAAGTTGACTTTGTAAACTTAATAGTTTTACTTTGAAGTGCATTTTAAATCATTATGTTTTGATGTGTTGGCTAACATACTACACATAAAGTACATGATTATAATTTTCACTAATGTGTTCAATATTACATTTAAAGTAAATATATTTTAAATGTACTAAATTGAAACTTAAATGTATAATTTCACATATATTTAAATAAATGAGTTTAAAAAGAAACATTAAAGTATATTTTGTTTACCATTAAATGCTTGTCAGTACATTTGAACCATTTTTCAGTAACAACAGAATTATGTAATTATGAAATTACATATGAAGAAACACCTAAGTCCTACTTAAGTTGGTCAAACAAAAATCACTCTTAAGTTCAACTAATTATATTTCATATAAACTATAGTACATTTAAATGTAATTGAAATGAACATGAAATTAAGTCACCACATTCAGTTTGCACTTTAGTATATTGTTTGAAAGCAAAGTATTTCCTTAATTGTAAAATATATGCAGTTTCTGTGCTACTAATTTGTCCATCTTGAATTTTGTCTTGCAGTTCTGTAACTGCATCTCAAACCACTTATAGCAGTCAATAAACAATGGGTTGAGAGAATGTATCTTGACAAAAAATCGAAAGCTTCACCTTAAATAAGTACTTTTTTTAAAGTATGCTAAAGAGTACAGTAACATACTTATGCATATTTCTCACAAGGGATTTTTTAAAACCATTGCTGCAATTGTATTTTTCCCTCTTTGATTTAAAAGTTTGATGATTTTGTTTTGGTCAGGCTTGAACTCTTTTTGCAATTGTATAATGCTGCTACCTTATATATTAGGCCTACATACAAAGCCTTCTCAGAAAATGAGCAGAACTCATCCTCACGTTTCTGAATGCCTCAGGTAAAATAACAGATGAGATGCTGGCCAAACAGTTCTTAGAGGAATACAACAGCACAGCCGAGGAGGTCTGGAACGCTTACACTGAGTCCTCGTGGACCTACAACACTGACATCACTGGAGCCAACAAGAAGATCATGGTGAGGCCCGGGCTGCTCTCTATTCTGCAAACACCGCTTTCTCAGAGTCTCATGCTGCAATTTTTGGCTTTAGCTGCAAAAAAACTTGGAGATGGCCAACCACACAAAGATCTATGGACTAGAGGCCCGTAAGATCGACACCAGTGACTTCCAGGATGAGTCGGTGAAGAGAATCTTGACGAAACTGGGTGACCTTGAGAGAGCTGCGCTTCCTGAAGAAGATCTCATAGAGGTAAGACAGACACAGACAGACAGACAGACAGACAGATAGATAGATTGATAGATAGATAGATAGATGGATAGACAAACAGACAGACAGATAGATAGACGGACAGACAGACAGACAGACAGACAGACAGATAGACGGATAGATGGATAGATAGATGGATAGACAGACAAACAGACAGACAGATAGATAGACATACGGACAGACGGACAGACAGACAGACAGATAGACGGATAGACAGACGGACAGACAGATAGATAGATGGATAGACAGACATACAGACAGACAGACAGATAGATAGACATACGGACAGATAGACAGACAGACAGACAGACAGACGGACGGACGGACGGACAGACAGACAAACAGACAGACGGATGGACGGACAGATAGACAGACAAACAGACAGACAGACAGACAGATAGATAGACAAACAGACAGACAGACAGAC
>NW_015505778.1:487650-488440 GCF_001515645.1 Sinocyclocheilus grahami | reverse complement strand
GATAGATAGATGACAGACAGACAGACAGATAGAAGATAGATAGATAGACAGATAGACAGATAGATAGATGGATAGATGGATAGATGGATAGATGGATAGATAGACAGATAGACAGATAGATAGATGGATAGATGGATAGATGGATAGATGGATAGATGGATAGATGGATAGATGGATAGATAGATAGATAGATGGATGATAGATAGATAGATAGATAGATAGATAGATAGATATATGACAGACAGATAGATAGATAGATAGATAGATGACAGACAGACAGATAGAAGACAGACAGATAGATAGATGATAGACAGACAGACAGACAGACAGATAGATAGATAGATAGATAGATAGATAGTAGATAGACAGACAGACAGATAGATAGATAGATAGATAGATGGATAGACAAACAGACAGACAGATAGATAGATGGACAGACAGACAGACAGACAGACAGATAGACGGTTAGACGGATAGATAGATGGATAGACAGACAAACAGACAGACAGACAGATAGATAGACATACGGACAGATAGACAGACAGACAGACAGACGGACGGACGGACGGACAGACAGATAAACAGACAGACGGAGGGACAGACAGATAGATAGACAAACAGACAGATAGATAGATAGATAGATAGATAGATAGATAGATAGATAGATAGATAGATAGATAGACAGACAGACAGATAGATAGATAGACAGATAGATAGATGGATAGATGGATAGATGGATAGATGGATAGATGGATAGATGGATAGATGGATAGATGGATAGATAGATAGA
>NW_015505778.1:439855-484685 GCF_001515645.1 Sinocyclocheilus grahami | reverse complement strand
TTTTTTAAAGTATGCTAAAGAGTACAGTAACATACTTATGCATATTTCTCACAAGGGATTTTTTAAAACCATTGCTGCAATTGTATTTTTCCCTCTTTGATTTAAAAGTTTGATGATTTTGTTTTGGTCAGGCTTGAACTCTTTTTGCAATTGTATAATGCTGCTACCTTATATATTAGGCCTACATACAAAGCCTTCTCAGAAAATGAGCAGAACTCATCCTCACGTTTCTGAATGCCTCAGGTAAAATAACAGATGAGATGCTGGCCAAACAGTTCTTAGAGGAATACAACAGCACAGCCGAGGAGGTCTGGAACGCTTACACTGAGGCCTCCTGGACCTACAACACTAACATCACTGGAGCCAACAAGAAGATCATGGTGAGGCCCGGGCTGCTCTCTATTCTGCAAACACCGCTTTCTCAGAGTCTCATGCTGCAATTTTTGGCTTTAGCTGCAAAAAAACTTGGAGATGGCCAACCACACAAAGATCTATGGACTAGAGGCCCGTAAGATCGACACCAGTGACTTCCAGGATGAGTCGGTGAAGAGAATCTTGACGAAACTGGGCGACCTTGAGAGAGCTGCGCTTCCTGAAGAAGATCTCATAGAGGTAAGACAGACACAGACAGACAGACAGACAGACAGATAGATAGATTGATAGATAGATAGATAGATGGATAGACAAACAGACAGACAGATAGATAGACGGACAGACAGACAGACAGACAGACAGACAGATAGACGGATAGACAGACGGACAGACAGATAGATAGATGGATAGACAGACATACAGACAGACAGACAGATAGATAGACAGACAGATAGACAGACAGACAGACAGACAGACGGACGGACGGACGGACAGACAGATAAACAGACAGACGGATGGACGGACAGATAGATAGACAAACAGACAGACAGACAGACAGATAGATAGACAAACAGACAGACAGACAGACGGACAGACAGACAGATGGACGGACGGACGGACGGACGGACGGACGGACGGACAGACAGACAGACAGACAGACAGACAGACAGACAGACAGGCAGACAGACAGACAGATAGATAGATTTTATACTGATATTTATTGCATTCTGAAAGTCTAAATTTTTGTCTGTGGTAACTGACAACAGATTACAGTTCTTTTTGTTAGAGCTGAACTTGGGCTTTTTGAAAGACTATGGCTTCTCATATTTTTCCATGTTCTTAGTACAATACTTTGCTAGCATCCATGGAGACCCTGTACAGCGTAGCCACAGTCTGCAAGGATGAATCAAAGTGTCTACCTCTAGATCCAGGTGAGTTCCTTTTTATGAATTTTTCTATACCATTCCAGAGTTTGGGTTCAGTTTTTATTAGTAGTATTATTATAATTAAACAAGGATGAATTAAATTGATCAAAAGTGACAGTAAAGACATTTCTAATGTTACAAACTATTAATATTTCAAATAAATGCTGTTCTTTTGAACTTTCTATTAATCAAGAAAAAAACTAAATATATTAATAATAATATGTAATAATATTTAACAATGCAGTTTTTACTGTATTTTTGAACAAATAAATGCAGACTTGGTAAGCATAAGAGACTTTTAAAAACAGACAAACAATAAAGGGCTTTCAAAGTCTGTTTTTCATATCACAGCCTGCCAAATTGATTACTATAACCCCCTTATGCTGTTTTTGATGTGTTTGTGTTTGTGTTTTATTTTCCAGATTTGAATAAGATCATGGCCGAGTCCAGGGATTATGACGAGCTGCTGTTCGCCTGGCAGGGTTGGCGCAATGCCTCCGGCAGAGAGCTCCGCAACAGCTACAAGAGATATGTGGAGCTTGCCAACTTAGCTGCAAAGAGCAATGGTAAGTGCCTGAAAATAAAACACTTTTTGTATGAGGATCTCTTGCAACACGGGACAGCTGGAGGAAGATAATATCTTTTGGTGAATTCAGTTTTCAGGCTACATTTTACAATTTTTTTCCAACTGGCAAAAAACAATGACTCACATTAAGAATAGTTCATGAGAGCTTTGAATGAAGCTCTAATGTTGTTCGGTTGTCCAATATCAGGTCACACGGATAATGGGGCATTCTGGCGTTCCCTGTATGAGACCCCCACCTTTGAAGAGGATCTAGAGGCCTTGTGGAAAGATCTAGAGCCGCTCTACCTCAACATTCATGCCTATGTGCGCAGGGCACTGTACAAGAAATATGGACCAGAACACATCAACCTTAAAGGACCAATTCCAGCTCATTTGCTCGGTGAGAGATGAAATATACATACTGTAATACAATTATTTTTAATTTTTTTATTGTAAGATGCTTTGGTTAGTAAATGTCTAAACAAACAAAAAAATACATTAAGTATATATGATAAGTAATGCTATCTAGACTCACAGATTTCATAATGAATCTGTGATGCTTTTTTCAGGATTTATTGATGAATGAAAACTAGGGCTGCACGATTAATCACATGCCATTATCATGCGCATCTCATCAGTAAAGCTGGTTCTGTGATTAGTAGTAAATCTCCATCACATGCTTTCAGATGGAGCGGCATTTAATACCGGTAGTATCATTGCAGATTCAGCAAATTATTTGATTTGAAATTCAAATAAATTCTAATCATGCATCCCTACATAATTCTTTAAACCTGAACAACATGAACAACTAGATGAAATCTACATCATTTCTGCTAAAAAACACAGTCCAGATTTTTTTTCTTTTTTCTTCAGGGTTTACACTGATATTCTGTACTTGTTTGCGGAAACTCCAAAGCAATCGACAGGATTTAATGTGCTTTCAAAACCCTCAAGCGTGACTGTGTGTGTGTACATTTTAGTAGCAACATTTGCACGTGTGGGAAACTGTGTGTACTTGTGTTTGTGTGCACGCAATGGTTCCACATGACTGGAGATTAAATGGCTTGGAATTCCAAGCCCAGTGGTTTACTCCAGTGCCATTGGTCAGAGATACTACACCATCTCTCACATCCTGCCTTTCTTCTCTGTTCGGTTTTTCTTAGGAAATATGTGGGCCCAAACGTGGTCTGCTATCATGGACCTTGTCATTCCGTACCCTGATGCCACCCAAGTGGATGCCACGCCAGCCATGATTGCCCAAGTAAGATTACAACTATAATCACATTCTTTAATCTATATCTATTCCCACAATCTGAATTCTTCTGAAAGCAGTGGCTGTTTATATTAAGTGTCAAAGAACATGCTGTTTACACTGAGTATAAATAGTGGTAGATACTCTTTGCACCAAGTATAAATAGCAACAAATATCATCTTGTTTACATGGAGAGCAAATAGGTATGATAGATATGTTTTATGCCGCCATATTTAAATTCAAACAATGCAAATAAATGTTTGGAAATGTAAACGGCTATTTCCTAAAATAAAAGCAAAAGACATAAATAACCATCTTGGTGAAGAATCATTTGTCTTTTTCTAGTAATGTGCAATGGCATATAAAGGACACAAATGGCATATCTAACATACTTGTAAATGTCTGTAACCATGTCCTCTGATTGTGCGGTGCTCTTTGGTTCTTCAGGGTTGGGACCCCAAACGGATGTTTGAGGAATCGGACCGGTTCTTCACTTCTCTGGGTCTTCTGCCCATGCCTCCTGAGTTCTGGAACAAGTCCATGCTGGAAAAGCCAACAGATGGACGTGAAGTGGTCTGTCACGCATCTGCTTGGGACTTCTACAACCGCAAAGACTTCAGGTACGTTAATCATATAACAGTAAGATGGTCCACACTAGAGCAGGACAGGTTTGAGATTTAGTTTAACAATGAATGCTATGATACCACTTGTAAAAACCAATACGATTTTTTGACATGAAGTTTGTTCTGAAAATTCCAAAAATCCATCCAAGGTGGTGGAAATGGTTAAATATATAATTAAAATGGACATAAACAATGCTCATTAGTATTTCCTTTAAAAAATATAAGTGTGCTTAATTATATTGAATGCTTATCTGTAGTGTACTTCAAGTCATAAAAGTATATATTTTTAAAAACTGTACTTGCAGGTATACTCCTGTTCATTTGATGAAGGGAGGATTTTAGAGCTGTAAAGACTGAAACAACAACTTTCTAGCCTTTTCCTTCCCACGTGCTATCTTGTAAATCTCGCTGTTACCTTTTCCCATCCTCTTACCATCTCTAGGATCAAGCAGTGCACAGTAGTGACCATGGATGACCTCATCACTGTGCACCATGAGATGGGCCACGTTCAGTACTTCCTGCAGTATAAGGATCAACCCATCTCTTTCCGCGACGGCGCCAACCCTGGATTCCATGAGGCCATTGGTGACGTTTTGGCCCTGTCAGTTTCCACACCTAAACATCTTCAGAGCATTGGCCTGCTGGACAAGGTGGAGGACAATAAAGGTACGGCTCATACATCTATAAAGAAGCTTGCAACAAAACACATGGAATGCTAGTTTAAACCCTAAGTGTCTTACTGGTCTGTAGAAAGCACCATCAACTTCCTGATGAGCATGGCCTTGGATAAGATTGCCTTCCTGCCTTTTGGCTACCTGATGGACCAGTGGAGGTGGAAGGTATTTGATGGAAGGATCTCAAGCTCAGAGTACAACAAAGAGTGGTGGAACCTGAGGTGACTGTTCTTCTATTAATCCACACTGTTAAAGGGATAGTAGCTAGAGCTAGAGGAAAACGAGGATGGACAAAACGTGGATAAATAAACCAAAAGTAGGGCTGTAAACTTAATCAAATCGCGATATGGACTACTGTCTGTGAATATTAAAGCGCAAAAAGACTACTATTTAAATATGAGATCAGCATGTTCGTGCAAGTGATGGCATTTCGAGGGGGTCCCCAGTTAAAAATCGCGTTCCAGGGGATAAATATCATGTTATTGGAGTCGCTTCAACCCGCCGACATGAAAAACAACCCGCGGCAACAGTGTTAAAGTAGCCCAATTTCGCGGGAAAACCGTGGACTTGGCAACACTGCTTTGCGAATCGTTTATTTCGAACCAATGGTTCAGAACACGTAACTGCCAAAGTCACGTGATTTCAGTAAACGAGGCTTCGTTACGTCACAGCTGTTTAGAAATGTTTCAAAAATGTCATTGATTCGTATTCATCATATTTATGATTTTTAAAATTGGATTTAATATGGGATTGTAAAAGCCGTTTTTATGCATGTTTGGGCTGAGTTTTTGTTGTAGTTAAACAGGCTGTTTCTCACTTCCAAGAATGCATCTTTGTGAGAATTGAGATGCACTAAGATCTTGTTGCTCAACTGACCATCCGAGCACAGTAGTGGCCAATAAATACAACATATAATATTGGTTCAACGGCTCTGATGCACTCAACTGTCACAGCTTTAATTGCATGGAAGGGGGAGGGGCTATCAGACGCCGATTATGAATGACAAAATAACCAACAACATAGTGCATAAATACATAGTGTATAAGTGCATAGCTAATCCCTGGTTTGTTTCAAAGGTCTTCATGAAAACCCGTCAAAATAAAAGTTCAGATTAACTTGAAGAAATTATAACAAATATATTAGTATTGTACAGTAAAATGTAGAATAATGATAACAATAATAATACAGTTTATTAAAAAAAAATAATGAATAGTACATACATTTTCATCCATGTTTTTCAAAAATATAAATTTATACAGAAAATAAATAAATAAATAATCTAAAATAGTTTTAAAATAAAGTTGTTTAAACATTTCGAATATTTAATGACAGCTCAGAGGCAATGCAGATGTGGCTAACATGAGTGTCAAAATAAAAGTGCATCTTAAAGAAATATTGTATAGGCTTATATAAATTTTTTACATGTTGCTTCGATACATCATATTGTCATTTAATTGATGCATTGATCCATATCAGTGTATTGTTACACCCCTAGTTGTTATTGTTTCCTAATCAGTTATATTAACATTAAAGCTGTGCAATATTTAAAGTTCGTACCAGAGCTGAATTTGTGTATTTTACTGTAACAGAATGAAGTACCAGGGATTGTGTCCACCTGTACCGCGCACTGAGGAAGACTTCGACCCTGGTGCAAAGTTCCACATCCCAGCTAATGTGCCCTACGTCAGGTACACAACAAAACAATATATCACTAATGTGGAAATATCTTGCATCTATCATGTTACACAACTCGTGTAATCAAATAAGCCTTTGGATTGACCATTTATTTGGTCTGGCTCCAATAGGTACTTTGTGAGTTTTGTAATCCAATTCCAGTTCCACGAAGCCCTGTGTGAAGCAGCTGGTCAGCCAACTCCACTCCACAACTGTGACATCTACCAGTCCAAAGAAGCAGGGAAACTCCTGGGGTCAGTAAATCACTGAGAACTCAGACTGGTTCCAGTTTTTACAAGCACTAAGCGCAATAGAGTGGTAAGATTTGATAGATTCTCATCATTTTTTGCCTGTGAGTAAAAGAGCTCTACTTCCTCCTCCTCAGTGATGTGATGAAGATGGGCTTCAGTAAACCCTGGCCCGAAGCCATGACTTTGATTACTGGCCAGCCCAAAATGTCAGTCCAGCCTCTGATGGAGTACTTCCAACCGCTCATCGAGTGGCTGGTGGAGGAGAACAAAAAGAATGGTGATGTCCTGGGATGGCCACAGTATGATTGGACGCCTTACAAAAGTAAGCTTAGAGTTCAGAAATCGACATTCACATGTTGGTTTACCACTCAATTTTCTGTTCCATTGTAAAACAAAAGTGCTTCAGCTGGGAAACTGGGGTGAGGCACTTTTTTAAACCACTGGATTTGGGTGATTCTTTAAATAGAGGAACTGCACTCTAAAAAATGCTGGGTTGTCTCAACCCAACTTTGGGTCAAATATGGACTAACCCAACTAAATTTAATTAAAAAATGTAACCCAATAGCTGGGTTAGTCCATATTTAACCCAAAGTTGGGTTGAAACAACCCAGCATTTTTTAGAGTAACAACAACAACAACAACAGTTCTATTTTCAAGGATGGAATATATTTTTAATATTTTTATTGTGTGTGGGGTTGTATTCAACCCAGCATTTTTTAGAGTATAAATACAGTATATAAAACATAATATTATTTTTATTAGGTTTAGATTATTATGATAGAAATGACAAATTAAAGGGAGTCGCAGAAGCTCAGAAATATCAATTTTAAGATTTTAAAATCATTTGAGGTTTGTATTTGAAAATGTAAACTTAGAAACAGTCCATTTCTTTTGACTTTTCTTAATTCATTGATACCCGACTCCTAGCTAATTTAGCAAGTTCCAAGTGTTATCCAACTTTTTTCTTCAAAAAGTACAAAATGTCATTACCAGCCATTTTCAGAAATCCACAACATAGCAGTTAATTAGCACTAATAAAATGCTCACACACTTCTCACCTGCTTGTTTCAGTCACTTCAGTGATGGACGAGAAGCCGAAAGCAATCAGTTTCCTGGGTTTGAGTGTGGATGAGGGAGGCGCTGTGGCGGGACAGTGGATTCTCCTGGTTCTGAGCATCGTCTTCTTGCTTGGCATCATCTATTTAGTCTACAGATACAGGAAGACTAAACGCTTACAGGACAAATCAATGTCTCAGATGGAGCTCAAGTAAAATCCTTTAAATAGGAATACATTCTATTCTTACCATGCAGTCATTACTTTTTGACAGAATCCACTAATGTAATGTATATTTATTATTTTTGGTCAAATTTGTTTGACTATGCAATGAAAGGTGACTTGTAATTTATTTGTAAAAAACTTTTTTCAATAATTGTTTTCAATTATTTGTATAGTCTTAACTGTGAGCATTTCTGATTGATTTTACTGGTTAACCTTTATAGAATATAAAGAATTATACAGATGTTCTAGCTTTGCTTATTGTCTGAGTGCAGGAACATTTCATAAAAATGAGCCTTCAGTAAAAAAGAAAAACATTTTAATATCAGTACAATATAAAAAATCCTTACAGATCATCATGTTTTTTTTTCTTTGTGGACATACAGTATATTTTCTCAACTATATTCCCAGGTCTGAGGTATACAAACACTCATTTGCTCAGAATTTAATGAAGTCTAGTGGTTTAGTATCCAACTCTATACCCTCTAATAACTAAACAAGTCAACCAATGTGGGCGTCTCTCTGACTCAAATCCACCACTTGATTATATTAAATTACACTTAAATATGAAACTCATTCCACATCCACCATTTAAGAATCTTATACCATGTTCAACACTGAACATCTGCATTATTCTCATCATTGAAAGTGGGCTGATATGAGCTAAACTGAGCAATCCTTATGACTTGGCAGTACATGTACATCTTTAATAGAAATTATGACATTTATTCAAGCATTAAATCAACATTCTTCACATGTATGATAAATCGTACCAAGACAGTAGTTTCTAGTAGCTGTTGTTCTGCAAAAAAAAAAAAAGGTCAATACAATACTATTTGAGAAGAGACGAAGATATTCTTAAAGCAGCACTATGTAACTTTTTCTGTTACAAATTTGAAAAATGTATGTAAAGGGCGAGCACATCATAAATTCATCTTCCAAACCGCGTTTTTGTCTTATTCCGAATCACTACGGTACACTTAATAAGTACTTATATTCAGACTATTGTAGCCTGGTCGGGTCGTCACTGCTGCGGAGTAACACAGTACTCGAATGCGGAATTAACTCAGTACTCGAACACAGTATTCACGAACACTGCGTGAATCGCCATAGACATAAACTTAGAGAAGTAGCTCCGGTTGGAATGTTCTGCCGCGGGATGTGTGCAGTTCTGTTTATTAACTGCTAGAGCGCCAAAAGTTACATAGTACTGCTTTAACAGTAAAACAAACATAAAGACATTAAACTGAAAATCTGAAATAAAGAGTGATTTGCAAAAACCGACAACAAATCTCAGTCATATTTCACTACAAAATCAAATGAAAAATCACCATGGGCTCTAACGAAAAAGTGAAGTTTGGGGCAGGACTATATATTTTATTGACCAGTTACACATCAGCTTTGATTTTTTCTCATACAATACGAATGTTTTTTTTTTTTTTTCACATTGCAGTAATGAGAATTTTATTGTGCTTAATTGTGAAGCAATTAATATAAAAATTGCTTCACAATGAAAAAAAAAATCCTAAATTAAGTTTTTATTCGAATATTTTATTTCTATATTTTTTTCATTTGAGATTGACCCATCTTCTAGAGATTCACCCAACTAATGCTGACAGGAACGTGGTGGTTTGGGCAAACAATTTACACACTTAAATACTGTAGTCTTCCTTATGGAAGCCCGTTTCTATGGAAGCCCGTTTCCGCCACTGAATAAAAAATTTAAAAAAGGTAATTGCGACTTTTTATCTCACAATTCTGACTTTTTTTCACAGAATTGTGAGATATAAACTCGCAATTGCAAGTTATAAAGTCAGAATTGCGAGATATAAAGTCAGAATTCTGACTTTTTTTCTCAGAATTGCGTGATATAAATGGACAATTATAAAGTTGCGAGATAAAAACTCGAAACTCTGACCTTTTTACTTGCAATTGCGAGTTTATATCTCGCAATTCTGACTTTTTTTCTCAGAATTGCGTGATATAAATGGACAATTATAAAGTCAGAATTGCGAGATAAAAACTCGCAACTCTGACCTTTTTACTTGCAATTGCAAGTTTATATCTCGCAATTCTGACTTTTTTTCTCAGAATTGCGTGATATACTGTAAACTCGCAACTCTGACTTTTTTACTCGCAATTTTTTACTCGCAATTGCAAGTTTATATCTCGCAATTCTGACTTTTTTTCTCACAATTCTGACTTTCTCAGAATTGCGTGATATAAACTCGCAACTCTGACTTTATTACTCGCAATTTTTTACTCGCAATTGCAAGTTTATATCTCGCAATTCTGACTTTTTTTCTCAGAATTGCGTGATATAAACTCACAATTGCGAGTTATAAAGTCAGAATTTGCGAGATAAAAACACGCAATTTTATCTCGCAGACTTGCAATTCTGGCTGTTTTTCTCACAATTGCGAGTTTATATCTCGCAATTCTGACTTTTTTCTCACAATTCTGACTTTTTTCTCACAATTCTGACTTTTTTTCTCAGAATTGCGTGACATAAACTCACAATTGCGAGTTATAAAGTCAGAATTGCGAGATAAAAACTTGCAATTTTATCTCGCAGAATTGCGAGATAAAAACGTGCAATTCTGGCTTTTTTTCTCGCAATTGTGAGTTTATATCTCGCAATTCTGACTTTTTTTCTCAGAATTGTGAGATATAAACTCACAATTGCGAGTTAAAGTGCAATTTTGAGGGGGGGGGGGAGACTGATATGTTCTCAGAATTGCGAGTTTATATCTCACAATTCTGACTTCATAACTCGCAATTGCGAGTTTATATCTCACAATTCTGAGAAAAAAAGTCAGAATTGTGAGATAAAAAGTCGCAATTACCTCTTTTATTTTTTATTCAGTGGCGGAAACGGGCTTCCATTCTTCCTCCATGTAGCTGGAAAAAAAATGGAGCAGTTCTTATACAGTGTTAAAAAATAAGCGTTCAATGAAAATGCAGCTGGAACTTGGAAATCAAGTCTATTTCCTCAGCGCTGTTTGATCAGAACTGGTCTCAGATCATTTATAGCATGATGGATCTCCATATCTCAATGAGTAAAATGCCCCAAGGCTTTGGCAGGTAAACTATTATAGTGACATAAAAAATTATTTGAATGGAATGAAATTTAAAATGCAATTAAACACACTTGAAACTGAAATACATTTACATCTTCATAAAACTAGGAAAAAAATATCAGTTGCTCATTACTAAGTCAAGGATGTCCCAGACAATGCTGACAATACTCTGGCTTTGTTGAAAGCGGTTTAATGGTCTACAAATCATGATATTGCACACAGACCAACAAACATTTCAAAACGTTCTCACTGCACGAGTGGCAGCTCCAAACGCTAGTGTCCAGTGTCTGTTGAGTTGAGTTGAGGCGGGGTTAATAAAAGACATCCTCCAATCATCACGCTCCCCTGGCTCTGGACGGAGAGAGGTGAAGAGGTCAGTAGTAATATTCATGCATTTCTGTCCAGTTGGTGACCCAGAGTTTCTTGCTCAGTTCTTGTTCGGGCTGAAAGGCCAAGTTATACTTATAGCGCTCCTCTTTGCATACTTTCACACCGTGGTACTTTGGCATTATCCTGTAGTAAACGGCCCTTTTGAAGAAACCACACTGCTCAAGACAGACGAGAGAATCAAAGAAACGTTTCAGGTAAGAGTGACGGATATGCTTTGTAATGAAACTTTAAGTCAAAAAGTAATACGATTTTAAATGTTAAATGTAAAATCTTCTGAAGCCATTTTATCAATTTTGCGGCTACATTTTCTCATGTTCGTTGTTCAAACTTGTTGCGTTATGATTGGTCATGCGACGGACAAGAACATTTGTTTGCCATCAAATTTTATGACCCAAATGGCACTTTTATGATTCTTTTATGATGCTTTTGATCATTTTTGGAGTTTGCAGTACTAATCTAAATCCACTTTTCTTGAAAAACAGCAGCATGGAAATTGTGCATCTCATTTTGTGTTTGACAGAAGAAAATAAATAATATGACAAGAGGGTGAGTAAGTGATGACAGAATGTTAATTTTTGGGTGAATTATTTCTTGGAAGGAATAGCTCACCCAAAAATGTAGTTTGTTTCTTCATGGGAACAGATCTGGAGAAATGTAGCATTACATCACTTGCTCACCAGTGGATCCTCTGCAGTGAATGGGTGCCGTCAGAATGAAACAAATAACGTTTTTATAAAGTCCATCCCCTGTTGTCCTCTCACATCAAAATCCAACAAACCTATTTGTTTTGGCTTCTAAACAGTGCTTGATCTGTGCATATTTCTCTCCTGATTCGGAGAAATTGCCTTTTCACTGCATATAAAGCAATATTCTAGATAGAGGATTTATATTTTAGCCGGTTTGAAGTAAAACATTTTTGATGGATTTGTTTCTTACAAGCACACAGCTTTTCACTTCACTGGAGTGGTGTGGATTACTTTTGGATTACTGGGATGTTTTTATCAACTGTTTGGACTCTCATTCTGACGGCACCCATTCACTGAGATGAAAGAACGGGAGAAAAAAAACCCAGTCTTCATGCTTCAGTTAGGAGGATTAGCTCAAATTACAGCACACAAACAATTTAAACATTTCATTAGTGGAAAAAAAGTGCATCGAGATTCCCGGTTGAGCTTATCTGGGGATATTTAGGGTTAGTGAGCAAGACGGACAGAATGAGAAAGGAAGAGATTGTTATTTGACTCTGGCAGTGAAGGGATTGCAGAGTTAAGCCAGAAAACAGGCTTGCGAAGTGAAAAGTCAGAAAAAATAAGCGTATGGTAACTAGACAGATCTCAGGGGTCTGCTTTACCGAAGGGCCCTAACGGTGCTGCCATAGTGGCCCGAGGACCCCGCAGGCTCAGAATTCCTCCGTCAGCCTCTCTGTCTCAGAGGGCTGGATCTTTATTTCTGCTTTCTGGGATTTGGCCTCATACATCTCCCTCCTGCTGGCCCGTCGGAAGAAACCACACTGTGGAGGAGGGGCGGAGCCCAAGGCGGGACATTAATTACTGATATAATAACAAGAGGCGGTGATATTTCATATCAAGGGTGCACTGGGTAAAACGGAATTTCATGGACTGCAAGCATGTGGTTTAAATCTGTCCTGTCATTTACATTTATTAAGGTTAAGTTATAGTTTGTAAATAAATGTTTTAGGAAAAGTGCCTAAAAGTGGTAGGTATGGCCAAAATCTAATTTCACACTATGAGTAGTTTTATGTAATGGTACTATTGAAAAGTTTGGGGATAGACTGATTTTTTTTATTCAGCAAGGACACGTTGAATGAATCAAATGTGGCATTATTTGAAATAACTGCTGTTCTTTTGAACATTGTATTCATCAAATATTTTGGAGCAACAAATCAGCATATTAGAATGATTTCTGAATGATCATGTAACACTGAAAACTGGAGTAACGATGCTGAAAATTGAGCTTTGCATCACAGGAATAAATTACATTTTAAAATATATATTTAAACTGAAAAGCGTTACTTAAAACTGTAATAATATTTCACCATATTACTGTTTTTACAGTATCTTTGATCAAATAAATGCAGCTTTGGTTAGCAGAAGAGACTTAAACAATTTTTCAAAAACATTAAAAAAAAATCATACATAAATTGTAGTGTACATTTTTTTTTATATTAAATAATGTGCTTATGCTTACTTTTTGATTAATCCAGTGAATTAAATATTTCATCTTGTTTCATTATTTTGTCTTTTGTTTGGAATCTAATAGATGCAAACCAATATATATATATATATATATATTCCCCGGTGGGACACAGCGCGACTCTGAAGCTCCTTTGATCACTATCTCTGTGAGATACAGCAGCCATTTCCCATTGGCTACCTCATATGGCCATTCAAAGTCAATCACCAGAGTTCCCAAATCTCCCAGAGGTTCTCCCTGCATGTGCACCTGGAAAGACCATTTTGAATGTTTTTACACTTTGAACTGTTTAAAGAGCTCTGTCAAAATGTATTCACCCTCATGTCATTCCAAACCTGTATAAACTTTCATCTTCAAAGATATTTTGAAAAACGTTGGTAACCGAACTATGGAAGTCCTAAGAGGCCATGGATTATTAATATTTTTCTCTCTTGTTTTTTCGACTTCATTTTCTTGTGATCTCGACATAACAAAAGTTGTTCTGTAAGTTACACAACTGCGCCAACAGAAAAAAGAAAGTTATACACATTTAGAAACACAATGAGGCTGAGTAAACGAAGACAGAGTTTTCATTTTGAGAGAACTATCCCTTTAAAAGTGGCCTCAAATCTCATTTTGGTCCATTTAGTTGTGATGTCCATCTATTTTTCATTTCCACTGTGGTTTTTGGGAATCTGCACCAATTACATATTGTATTTATTATGTTTGTCTTCCTACTTATATTATAGTAGAAAAAGATAAAAGTTATATATTTTTGCCCTACTTTCTTAATTTTAATGTGGTAATGATTAAACCCTTGAGCTTTTTCATCATCATTCACTTTTTAAGTGCTGGCCAACAACATTTACAATTGCACTACTATTCAAAATTGGAGGCAGTAGAATTTGTTTTTATTTTTTGAAAGAATTTAATACTTTTATTCAGCAAGCATGCATTAAACTGCCCCGCCACAAAAACGGGGTTTTTTCCGCCCGATTTTTAACGGGAACCCCCACTCGAAACGAGATTGGGCTAGTTTTGAGTAGCAATTGGCCAGGTTTTGTTGTGAAAACCTGGCAACCCTGACGGCTTGATAGATGGTGCATCGAAGTTTTCGCTGTTCCTGGAACACTATTTGTCTGTAAGTGACTGAAAGATATTGTTTTCATATTAAGAAAGTGTCATTGTTGCTTTACAGAAATGTATAATTTACCTGCCAGTAGTTTATGTTTTGTGTTTAGCTTTTTCTTAGTGTATTTGTATATTGATATGTCTATTTTGTTCTGTATTTTCAGTTTTACAATATAAAAAGGGAAAACGGACATTTAAATTAAACCCAGGAAAAGTTACACCTTGAGTCATTATTGGAGTTTCATCCCTCGTGTTAGCTGCAGAGCAACGCATCCTGAGCACTGTATAAAAATAGTAAGCAGCACAACTGTTTTTAAAGGGATAGTTCATCCAAAAATGAAAATTCTGTCATCATTTACTCATCCTCATGTCGTTCCAAACCTGCATGAGTTGCTTTCTTATGTTGAACACAAAAGAAGATATTTTGAAGATTGTAATATAATATATATGGAAGTCAATGGCAACCACCAACTGTTTGATTATCAGCAATCTTCAAAATATCTTCTTTTATGTCCAACATAAGAAAGCAACTCATACAGGTTTGGAACAACATGAGGATGAGTAAATGATGACAGAATTTTCATTTTTGGGTGAACTATCCCTTTAACACCGAAGACTGGAGTAATGGCTGCTGAGAATTCAGCTTTGTCATCACAGGAAAGTTTTAAATTGTAATAATATTTCACAATATTACTGTTTTTTACTGTATTTTGGATAAAATAAATGAGCATGAGACAAAAAATGTGGATTGTAGATTTGTAAAAAAAAAAAAAATTCTAACTACAATCAGCTAAAACATACACCAAAATAAAAACCATTTTTGGTGTGTGTCTGAAGAAACCTAAAGCCACACTTACACGAAACACAAACTCCAGTGGACTCCCCACATCACTGGTGCTGCTCATGGCAGATTCACCAGTCACACTGCCACTGAACGTCGTGTCAATCATTTGTTTTTCTCTGAACATGACAGAAAAAAAAAATGTAAATCACAGAATCAAAAAGATTTGTATCATCAGGACTGTTTTTGTTGTATGAGGGACATTCAAAAGTAAAATGTTTTGCTTCAAATTCGCATTTGATGAACTTTTGTGTTTTAACATGCACAGATGAATCATTTATTCATTGTAAATGTTCAAATTTTTTTCTTAATTTTAAAAAAACATATCAAAGTACGTACAGGGAAAAGGTAGTGAGGACCGTGTTCTTCACGTCGAGAGTGACAGGAACAGGATCCAGATCCTTCTGCTCACTGATACTGAAGACAAACACAATACAAATCAGCTTAAAAGAAAAGGCCCGCAGAAATGCTTTAGTTCAACACTGTGCACTGAGGGAAACTGTATAAACAAGAAACCATTTTAGTTAGTCCAGACTTACGTGGAGAGCTGAAGCTGAGATTCAATCTTCTTTGTGTAAAGTGTTACGCCAGAAGTCTCAAAGATGATTATCAATGAGGTCTGTGGAGACGGAAATCAGGAGTCAGAGCAAATTAGCAAAACAGATCAGCTGTACAGTCTGATTAGCTGAGTTCATTCAAATGGCCCGTGGAAAATGAGTCATTGGAGATGCTTTTTTAATTAACACGCAAATCCTCAGAAAGGTCACATATTGGACTCGTTTTCAGTAAGAAAACAGACTGCTACCTTCTGATTGCTTTTAAATGGGTTTCCCAGATCGCATATCACAGTCTCGTCTGCGCTGCACTCAATATCTAAACCAGTCTGTAATAAACACAAACCAAGAAAGTTGAGAACAGCATTGAGAACACTAAAATTATCTAATTAATAAGAGTTACTAGAAAGAGTCTCTAATAGGAAGTCTATTTCAGGTTTTAGTAAGTTTGGTAATATAATATAATATTATTTAATTCAACTGGAAAATCAAACAGGAAATACAGGAGAATTGTATTGCTCAAATGTTGCTCTTTCATAGCTCAACCAAGAACAATTGTTTATTTGAGATATTACAGAGCTCTTCTTTGTGAAAGAGTGCCTCCGTGTGGACTCACCAGAGTGCGCACTCCTGAGTATTTGAGTGAGGGGGGAATGGTGATGCTCAGCATGGCCTGATGGGCGTCCTCGGCCTCCTGCCTGCCTCCATCCGGCATGTTAGTAACATCCACCATCATCACCAGCTTCTTAATGCTACTGTTGAACTCTATCGTCTGACTGTGAACAAACCAGCACATCCCATAATTCCCATGTGTATTTAAACATTAGTATTTGAAGAAGACAGTAGCTTGTAAAATAAAATTAAAATAAATATATTTCTATCATGAGACCTCTCGGAAGATTTTTAGCATGGTGATGGATATGACAATGTTAATGTATTTGGCTGCTGCTGCTGAATTGCTGCTGCTGTTGTTTATTGCTGCTGCAAGCAAGTACAGGAACTTGCTACAGCCAATACATAAGTCGATATGCTGCTGTGAGTATTTAAGACACACTGCTGCTGCACAAATAGCATATAAAATAACCCGTAGCAGATCTATACAGGTGGAGCTGGGGAAGGTGGAGGGTTTCAGAGGAACTCTGAAAGCACGCTGCAATGCTCAAGCGAATGCTAATCAGCTATTTAAATGTAAAGCAGCAAGCTCATTGACTGTGTATGCAACGGGAACCAATCAGCTTGTGACAAGCTGATTAGTGCTAAGAATATCATCAGTTACGTTAAGGACCCATATCCTGCGCCATCTAGAGTTTCATGACAGAACTTGGTATAAAAACTTTTCTTTTTATATAATTAATTTGAATCTGATTCCAGGTGCTGCTTTCATGTCTGTCATATCTCTCTGTGGTGTGTTTCTTTTATCACGTAATTTCACAAAATGATTCAAGCACAAAATAAAATACCTTAATTATTTTTTCCAATAAAAGTTTCTAATATGGAATCTGAATATTGAGAAAATCATCTTTAAAGTTGTCCAAATGAAGTTCTTAGCAATGCATATTACTAATTAAAATGAAGTTTTAATATATTTACGGTAGGAAATTTACAAAATATCTTCATGGAACATGATCTTTACTTAATATCCTAATGATTTTTGGCATAAAAGAAAAATCTATAATTTTGACCCATGCAATGTATTTTTGGCTATTGCTACAAATATACCCCAGCGACTTAACACTGCTTTTGTGCTCCAGGGTCACATGTAATGTAATGTAATGTAATATAATAACATTTGGTAAGTGGTCAATAATTTACATAGTAACAATATAATATAATTTGTAAAAATCTTTTATGACATTTTTAAAAATATATATTTTTCAGGTTTTAGACTTAATTTGTACAAGTATTTTAACTAAATAGTTTTTAAGTGGCCACAATATAGTAAACACTATATGAAGCATTAGATTTATGAAAAAGCCCACCAAAATGTAATGATAATAACTGAATTCACTCAAAAGACCTCTGAACTTAAACGTGAATAAATGCAGTTTGTGTACACATTTTCTTCCGTCCACATTCACTAGTTTTCCTGCAGCGTACTCACCTGGGGAAGGGAAAGTAATTCTCATCAGCAAATTTGGCCTTGAGCTGCAGGTTACTGCTACACATGTTGTCAACACCACACTCCTTATGAAAGTTAATCTGAGGACAAACACACCAAAAGCACTCTCAAGACTCACATCGACAGAAACCTTCAGGCAGAGGTTTCCCTTCGGTTTGTACCTCGGTTTTGTTGGTCAGGATCTGCTGGCCGCTCAGCACAGGGAAAGCATCCAGACTCTGCAGTGTTTGCGGTGCTGCTGCTTTCTGCTCATTCAGAGACACGTTGAGAGTGAACACTATGGGCTGAAGTTTGTCCCTCACAGGAGTCTAGAGAGAGAAGAAAAAAACTTCCTAAAACAATCCTATTGCTTCTTTGCATTCACTAAAGACAGATTACTGGATCAGAATGGCATACTTATCCTATGCAAATGTTCTACACACATTAAAGAAGTTATTATATATGCATTATATATGTTGGCTATATATCCTGTCGAACTCATGTATTATTATAATAAATCATCAACAACAAACAAACAGAATACATAAAGAAATAAATAAAATAAGTTGCCAATACTTTATTTCGCAATAATGGCTAACTGTACATTAAAGTATACTATACTAAACTAAACTATACTATACTATAATATAATATAAAAAAAATGTTTATGTTGCAAATACTTTATTTTGCGATAATAACATATAAAATAACAAATAATAACAATAACATATAAAACACTTGCAATACCTGTATTACTATTATATAATTTGTATTATTACAAATGCAATGTCCCCACTAATATAGTGAAACAAACTGTGTGTGTGTGTGTGTGTGTGTATGTGTGTGCGCGTTTTTGTGACAAATGAGGACATACATTTGTATAATGACAAAGGTATGACATAGGTATTACAAGGAGAAGGTGACTTTTCAGGACATTACCCCATGTCCCCACTTTTCAAAACGCTTATAAATCACACAGAATGGAGTGTATTGAAAATCTGAAATAGCACAAAGTTTCCTGTGAGGGGTAGGTTTAGGGGTAGGGTTGGTGTAGGGCAATAGAATATACGGTCTGTACAGTAGAAAAACCATTACGCCTATGGGATGTCCCCACTTTTCACAAAAACAAACCTGTGAGTGTGTGTGTGGGGGTATGTGTGTGTGTGTGTGTGTGTGTGTGTGTGTGTGATCAGGTGGTCTCTCACATTAACAGAAAGTTCCAGCTCTTGACATGCAGGAGCGGAAAAAGACAGCGTGTGTGTGTGTGTGTGTGTGTGTGTGTGTGTGTGTGATCAGGTGGTCTCTCACATTAACAGAAAGTTCCAGCTCTTGACATGCGGGAGCGGAAAAAGACAGCAGGCCTGTAAATGTGCTTTGCTTGTTGTCAAGGAAACGAACTCGGGCACCACGGCGATTCGGGTCAGCGTCTACTGTGTACTTCACAGCTGATGCAGAGAGAAACAAACACACGGTTAGTCCAATAAAACACAGACCAAACACTCCTGAAGCAGGCGCTCCACTTACTGATGTCCTTCTTGAAGGCTGTGTTTCCAGCGCTGAGATTGTAGCTGAAACACACCTTCACCTTTATGCTACAAAAAAAAACAAAATCACATTTAATTAATTCTTTTAAAAAGTACTACAGGACAAGTATAATATGATACATTTATGACTAAATCATATTGAAAATCAAATGCTTAAAATATTTGTTTGAATAGAAACATGTCCTCTTACCAGGAATTAACACACTGGTTTGGACTCACAATCTTTGGCTCTACTGTAAATTTTTGGGAGAGGTGGATAACCGGACGAGCCCTGAAAAAACACCCATCAAACATCACTAGTTTGGAGGTTAGCTTGCAGAACAGACTGATTGATTTAAATGCCGGTGACCAGCAGGGGGCCCTACAAGCATGCAGGGACCACATATTTGGTTGGTGTTGATGCTGGTTACAGAAAGTACATGTCTGCTGGTTGCTTGTTGCTGCTTGCTAGCAGTTATTATTATAAATCATCCATTAAAGACCAATCAATCAATCAATCAATCAAATAGAAACTATATAAAATACAATATGCACATGCATTTATCATTAGATGTATTTTTTATTTATTTGCAAATATAAATGATCTAAAAAATAATATACAAATTAATAAATAAATGAACAACTACAACAATAATACATTTTGTAGAGAAATTCTTACATAGGCACAATTTATGCACCTATTATGCACCATTATTATTATTATTATTATTATATAATAATAATAATAATAATAATAATAATAATAAAGGTATCACTTTAGAATAGGAAACACATATTCACTAGTTCAACTAGTTAATAGTAAGAATTAATGTAATTATTATTTTAATTATTATTATTATCAATGTATTTATTTTTAATTTATTTGTAAATTTTATTTGTAAAAAAAATTAAATATGTAACAAATAAATATTATAATAGTAATAGTTATAGTAATAATACATTTATTTTTTATTTATTTGCGAATACAAATAAATAGAAATTAAATAAAATATAATAAATTAATAAATACAATTTATAATAATAATAATTATAATAAAATGTCATTTTATAGAGACATTTTTGGCCACAAAAATGTGCACAGGCACAATTTATGTTTGTCTATAGAGCAAATTTCAAGCACTAAAAAGGTTTTTAAGATCACGAGAAACATACATTCACTCAAGTGTGTCCACACTTTTAATTGGAAGTGTATGTGTGTATATAAAATCTGTATTTGTGTATTTATGTGGCTTCTGTGTTTGGAAAAAGAATCGTTGAAAATCCCTCTGAATAACATGAGCATCTATAAATGGCAAACACTGCTGAAAGACTGAACCTCAAGAGAGCGATGCGGTCATCCATGGAGCCCACCAAAATGTCAGGATAATCATTTCCATCCATATCCAGTCCTCCACTGAGAGAGTAGCCGAACGTCTGAAAGCCACTGGGACCTAATGATTTCCCCTCGATCACCTAAGAGAAAGTCACATTACCCGTTCAATCACCCTCTTCTTATTCTCAAGGTCCAGATATGGTTGATTTATGTATGATCACGCACTTATCAATGACATGCAACAGTAGGTAATTGTAAAATTGTCACCCAAAAATCTTAAATATATATTTCCAAAAGTGTTCCATATAAATCCCAAGATGATTGCTTTACCTGGCTGGGTTCTGTAGTTATTCCATTTTTGCTTCCCATCCATATAAAGACTTTCCCAGAGTCTTGGAACGGAGCACCAACAGCTAAATCTGAAGACACGAACCCCAGAGCAACGTGATTAACCCTCCATGGCCTCCAGATGGAAGCATTATAACACGAATTACATAATACACTACCATTCAAAAGTTTTTATGCACATCAAGGCTGCATTTATTTCATCAGAACAACAGTAAAAACAGTAATATTCTGAAATATTATTACGATTTAAAATAACTGTTTTCTATGTGAATATGTGTTAGAGTGTAATTTATTCCTGTGATGTAAAGCGGAATTTTCAGCATCTTCAGTGTCACACGATCCTTCAGAAATCATTCTAATATGCTGATTTACTGCTCAGGAAACATTTCTTATTGTTATTCGTGTTGAAAAAAGTTGTGCTGCTTCATATTTGTGTGGAAATCATGATTTTTGTTTTTTTTCAGGATTCTTTGATAAGCAAGAAGTTAAAAAGAACAGCCCTTATTTAAAAAATAAATATTTTATATATCTTTTCTGTCACTTTAATCAGTCAATAATGAATTTAATGCATCCTTGCTGAATAAAAGCACTAATTTATTTCTTTTTTCTAATCTAAACTGAAATCTACGATCTAAATTAAAAAATCTAAAAATCTTATTGACTCTAAAACTTAGAATAGTAGTGTATTTATTTATGTATAATGAATTTAATATATTTATATATATATATATATATATTATATTTAATATATTATAATATATTTATTTGTGTATATTTACATTTTAATATTTATTATGCTTATAAAGTATAATCATATTTTATACTTTTTTATGTTGTGTTCAAACAATTGCATATTTATAACAGTAAGTCTGTAGTCAGCGTTACCTTGAAATCCGTCCTGATTGACGTCCCCCACCGCAGCAACAGCAAACCCAAACCCTGAGCCTTTTTTACCCTTCAGAAGCAAGCTGGCTTTTTCCCGGAAGGATCCGTTCTCGTTCATGAAGACGTAAACAGCTCCTCCCTCCTCCTTGTTGCGATCAAAGTAGAACGGAGCTCCAACGATCAGGTCGTTCCAGCTATAACAACACGCATCCACACAGATGACATGTTATGTCTAAATTATGAACATTTATTTTCATAGAATCCTTTCATAGCTTTAGTAAAGAATGAGAAACCTGCCATATAAAAGCATTCAGCCGTGTATCTGTTGACATGCTTAAGTATGAAGCTCAAGAGGATCTTTTCAAGGGCACATGGGGAAAGTTAGACATGCTTTGGTCTACTTCCTTTGTATTGACTTTCAAACTCAGTGAAACGTTACACAGATCCGTCTCTGTGATGATAATGGATTATTGGACATGAAAACATGAAAAGTAGTACGAAGCTGTATGACTGGTATTTTTGTGCAGTGATTCATTGGACCCCATTGACTTTTACTGTACAACTTTGTGTTCTAGTAAGATATTACATTAAACACGTTTAACAGATTAGCCAGCTATAGCATAGCTAATACAATGATTCATTTACACAGTGACCTACTCGTCATTGTTGAGGTCGGTCACCGCCAAGCAGCCGCCGAAGTACGACCCTAGTTGTTCCCCTGGGATCGTCATCACTGGGTTAAGAAGCAAACCTTGTTTTTCTGCCAGGATCACTGAACCTTTGAAATTGTCTCTGGGAGCCCCCGTCACCACAGTGTACTTCGAGCGATCCAGTAACTTTATGTCCTCCAGCACAGAGTAACCTGAAGAAAGAGATGAGCATTCTTAAACCAGCAGTGAAGCCACTTTGAAACTGTAGCTTGTCAAGCTACTACAAAATGCAACCACAGTCAAATGACTATTGAGAAAGAAGAAAACGGTAGCTATTCTATTCTATTCTATTCTATTATTCTATTCGAATAATATTTATCTGGAGTATTAAAATTCGCAATTAGAGTGACAACATTAAGCAGAACTTATTTAAACTCAAATAAAAAAAAACATATATACAAAACTTATAAAAGCAAATAAAAACAGTCTTAATATATTACAATGTTTGATGAAATGATTATTAAACAATCAGTAAATCACTAAATAAATACTGCACATATTAACAACAAAAACACTCAAATTTACTTTAAACATACTGATAAAATTATTGTACGATTCCTGATCAATTAACACTAAAACATATAAATCTATTATATAAAATTAAACAAATGTATACAAAAATGACTGATAAAATGATTTTAAGATTATCAGTCAATTAACACTAAACACTAACAGTAAAACAAAAACACTACAATTAATGCATTCAAATACATTTTTGCTCAGATTATTGTGCAATACTATTTGCAATATAGAAAAAAGACGTAAAATGCTATGAAGAAAACAATATTTGATCAAAATACTATACAATTATTAGAATATGAACACTTAATAAATACTATACATACTAAAAAACATTTTACAATTTTTTTTACAAATAAATGATAAATTAGCACTAAATAATAAAACATAAAACTCTCTCTCTCTCTCTCTCTCTTTCTAAATAAACTGAACACAGAAATACTGCACATATTAACAACAAAAACACTCAAATTTACTTTAAACATACTGATAAAATTATTGTACGATTCCTGATCAATTAACACTAAAACATATAAATCTATTATATAAAATTAAACAAATGTATACAAAAATGACTGATAAAATGATTTTAAGATTATCAGTCAATTAACACTAAACACTAACAGTAAAACAAAAACACTACAATTAATGCATTCAAATACATTTTTGCTCAGATTATTGTGCAATACTATTTGCAATATAGAAAAAAGACGTAAAATGCTATGAAGAAAACAATATTTGATCAAAATACTATACAATTATTAGAATATGAACACTTAATAAATACTATACATACTAAAAAAACATTTTACAATTTTTTTTACAAATAAATGATAAATTAGCACTAAATAATAAAACATAAAACTCTCTCTCTCTCTCTCTCTTTCTAAATAAACTGAACACAGTTATAAACGCAACACTTTTTTTTTGCCCCCATTTGTTATGAGCTGAACTCAAAGATCTAAGACTTTTTCTATGTACACAAAAGGCCTATTTCTCTCAAATATTGTTCACAAATCTGTCTAAATCTGTGTTAGTGAGCACTTCTCCTTTGCCGAGATAATCCATCCACCTCACAGGTGTGGCATATCAAGATGCTGATTAGACAGCATGATTAATGCATAAAATTACATTTTTGGTAAGATTATTGTATAATGCTATGTAACATGTCAGTGAATATGAATGAATCAGTGAATATTTTTTTAACTCCCTCATGACAATGTTTCATATTTTATAGGGTCTTGTTGTCTTACATCTCTACTCACTGGAAAAAGCAGGTCGTTACTGAACCAAACTGCTCTATTTAGAAAACATCTGAGCTACTGAAACAAGAAGAGCTTTTTTTTTATTTATTCCCCAACACTGTTATTCCCAAACATTGTCAATGTGATTCAAAACCAACAATACAGTACAGTACATACCTATGTAGATGTTGAGTCTGTCCTCGCCTAGCTTACCGAAGCTTATTTCATTGGCATCTCCGGCAAAATCAAAGTTGGGGTCTCTCTCTTTCATATGGACAGTTCCTATATGAACAGAAGAATCCCTTTTATTAACTGAAGGATGGAGAGCTGACACACCAGATTTTGTTGGTTTTCCCGTACTCACCCTGCCACACAAAGCTGCCGGGCGACCCAAAGTACACGTCATTCTCCGTCATGCCCCCTGAGATGCCCATGTTACACATGCCCTCCAGGTTCTGGTCATAGTTGAAGTCGCACAGCTCGTAAGTGTCAGACTGCCAGTAATCAGTCGGGTCGTAGGTCAGGTCGTTGCCCCGCACGTAACATTTGCCCACCATACGCTGCTGCTCTTCGGCGCCCAGAAGTTTTTTTACGTAGCGATGACCACATGCCTGCCAACAATAAAGAAGAGATGAACAACAGGAATTCTGATTAGAATTTGCTTTAATTTTTATTTTTAAAATGATTATTTGAGCCTTTAAAAAAACAGACACCAAATTATAAAGCCTGTACATTAAAACTTATAAGGTCTAAAGTTTGGAATAATTAAGAATTGTTTTTTTTTGTTTTTTTAAAGAAGTCTCTTCTGCTCACCAAGGCTGCATTTATTTAATCAAAAATACATGAAAAACAGCAATATTGTGAAATATTATTGCCATTTAAAATAAATGTTTTCTATGTGAATATATTATAAAATGTAATTTATTCCTGTGATGCAAAGCATCATTACTCCAGTCTTCAGTGTCACACGAGCCTTCAGAAATCATTCTGATATGCTGATTTGTTGCTTAATTATTATCAATTATTACTGAATAGCAATTTTTAATAGTTGTTGTTATTATTATTATTATCAATGCTGAAAACCATTTTAGTTGATTAATACTTTTGTGGAAACCATGCTACATTTTTTTTCAGGATTCTTTGATAAATAGAAAGCTCCTAAATAAAAATACATTAAAACTATCTGACTTACTGTTATAAATATGCAATTGTTTGAAGTTTAAAATATTATTATACTTTATACGCATAATAAATATTAAAATGTATATTAAAATGTAAATATACACAAATAAATATATATAAATATATTAAATATAATATATATATATAAATATATTAAATTCATTATACATAAATAAATTCAAAAATACACTACTATTCTAAATTTTAGAGTCAATAAGATTTTTAGATTTTTAACGCTAAACAAACAAACAAATCCTATTTAACTCAAACTTTTGTATGGTAGTGTAATATGATTTCCACAAAAAAAATATCAAGCAGCAAAAGTTTTCAAGATGTATAATAACAAGAAATTATTCTTGAGCATCAAATCAGCATAATAGAATGATTTTTGAAGAATCATGATACAGAGTAATGATGCTGAAAATTCATTGGAATAAATTACATTTTAAAATATATTCAAAAACAGAAAACAGTTATTTAAATTGCAATACTATTTCACAATATTATCATATGTTTAACTGTATTTTTCATTAAAATAAATTCAGTCTTGGTGATCATAAGAGACTTCGTTCAAAAACATCAAAATATCTTAATTATTACAAACTTTTGTCTATTACTGTAAAAGTACAGGACAAGCCATGAACATTGTCCCAGCCCACATTACAAAAGGGGGCCCACTAAGGTAATGAACTCCTGAAAACAGCTTCAAGCGTATTATCAACCAACAACACCTAAAACAGCTAATCAAGGTTAGTTGAAAATTACAGGCAGGAGTGTAAAAGCAGGGTTCGAACTACACTGAGGAACAGTGGCCTGAGTGCATCTGACCCTCTCATTGAGTCCAAAGGAGGGATCCATTCAATTGTGTCTGTCGATTTTAACTGATGGTCTTGCCTTTGCAAATAAACAGTCTAAAAAACAAAAAGAAAAGGAACCAAAGATGCATCTGATCTCACCAGCACATGTCCTCCAGTCCTCTGACTGGCCACGGTCACTCCCAGCCACATGCCCTCCACCATCTCTGCTGACTGCGCTGAAGGAGAAACAAACTCCATCAGACAATGATTGTATCCCTCAGTCTGCCCACAAAGAGCATCTCTCTATATGTACATTTTCACACAATGATTTCGGCAAAATTGCGCCCCCTCCATGTGGCGCCCCTATGCACTGCATATACTGCATACCCCGTTTTTGCGCCACTGGTCAACACCATAAAGCTAACATGTTGTGATTGGTAGAGTTTTGCTGTATGATTGATAATGTATTTTTAAGTATACTTTATCCAACTCTCCAAGTACTAAAGCTAAAAAGCTAACAAGTACTAAGCTAAGAAAAGTCAATAGATTTGCAGATCTATTAAAAATGGTGTAAACCAGAAAGTCACGCTCTGCGTCTGCTCAAAGTAACTTTTAGGCTGCACAGACTTCCTGTGTTGAGCGTATCATGTTAATTCTGAAGCAAATACCTGCCTACAACATGAGCCAGTCATGCTGACCTGAGAGAGGAGGGAGAAAGGCAGGCCAGAAATGTGAAGATGAAGGTCTTTTGAATAGCATGGAGTGAGACAGCACTCAGACAGGTGCATTTTATGGTTGCTGTGTTGAGGCTTTGTAAGGGAAATTTTATTATTATAGGTATTATTTGCTTCACTGTACTAAAGAGTGTTCTTATTCACTGTCCATGAGTGCTTCATCAATATGCTTGTGTTTTCGATGAGCTGAGAGATAAGAGGAAATCTGTTTAATGTGTGTGTGTAAGACAAGTGCGAGATGCTATTTTAGACCTAGCATCTTCTAAGAAATTATCTGCATTAAATACTTAGAAACACATCTTGGGGATATAGTTGAATATGCATTATGATTGGTTGAGATAGAAGCATCCTGATTTGATTAGGGTATACATAATGAGTTAAGGTATTTTATCTTTGTCACACTCTGTGGTCAACTTGAATGACTGTATGACTGTTGGCTATTTCTTGCAAGAAATAAGTATTCAAAGGACTTTCTGCCTCTTGCCTTATTGAATTAGACAATTGACACAACAGGCTTGTTTTGACTTTCACTTGTGTCTAAAACAGGAGCAGGTAATTTTGGGAAATAGATAGGACTGTCCGAGCCCTGATATACAGTATGTAGATGTTAGACACATTATCTAATCTGTAAACCGAACGCCCTAAATTTTCCATAGTCCTTTGATCTACAGTAACACTGTGAATGATATTTAGCTTCTAAAGCTAATATAACATCTTAAGTAAACCATCTTTTTTTTTAAAATTACTTTTCCTGCTTTAAGTGTAGATTTCTGATAAGTTATATGAATACCTACGTGGACTGATGAGGTCCATCCTCCTGCAGTCATCCTGCTCGATAGTGATGGGACAGTAATACACGGCTCCGGTTTCATTAATGTTGAATTTGCTGAGTTGGGGCTGGGCTTTTTCTTGGGGTGCTCCGACTAAGAGGCTACAGAAGAACAGCAAACACTCAATGAAAAACTCAAATCGATAAAATAAAAATTTTTCAGAATACAATTCATCGATTTTCTAAATGCATATTATATTGTGAACAATTCACCAGCGCATTTGTTTCATTTAAACAAAAATGGACCAGGACTTCTCCAATCATTTAGTCTGTTTAAACCACACCTCTAGAAGCTTGTGTCAACATGACTTTTAACCAGAATATGGGCCTGAACTGAAAATTATGTGCATGTAAAAGCGGTCAGCATGGTCTCACAATTGTCTGTGTAATTGTGTCACAATTTCCTCATTTTATCTTGTTAGAGAATAAATAAATTGTGGGTGGTGAAAACATAAAGAAACTGCATGAGTTCCAAATCTCAAGTGATTCTTGGAAAAAGATTAGTCTGTACAATCACTGGTCTTAAAAGTCTTACATTTGAATAAACAAAAGTGACAATGTTTCATTTAGTTCCAATTTGGATCTCAATGATCAAAACAATTGATAAAAATCCAGCACTCAAAGCACTATGCGTAAAAAATGAACGTAGAGAGTAAATTCGTAAATGCATGGTTTTATAATAGAAAAAGAATGAAGGAAAAGAGGATTAGAGAAAGCAAACAAGCCCAGACCTGAAATGAAAGGTGTAAAGAATATGGTTTACCCTTTTATTTTCTCTCCTTCCCACGTATTATTACACATTAGAATAAGTTGAGGGTAAAGCAATTCAATAAAGTGGCAGAGATGTCCTGTAACCAAACACCTGCCACCATGGCATTTGATCTAATAATAACATACTAACTAGAACTGTACCTGTTTTGGGCCCATTAATGTATAGAAAAAAGCAAATGACAAATTTATATGCAACTGAATGTAAGATTTATTAACAGTGTTTGCCTAAGGCTCTTTCTCATGACTAAGGGCTTCAGAGTCATGCGCTGCTTTGGCCTTCACAGGCAGATGGCGTCACAGAAGGGAGATTTTTATGAGGTTGCTAGGTAGCAAGTAAGTGGTAAGTGTACATATTAAACAGTGAAAGCATGTACTTGTGCTAGAACAGAAAAATCTTGTAACTTTTTAAAAAATGCTAAAAACCGTTGAATAAAAATGCTTCATTACATTATTTTTAACAACTAAGCGTTTGATTATTTATAATGTTTTATTAAAGAAGATTTTCACACAATGATTTCGGCAAAATTGCGCCCCCTCCATGTGGCGCCCCTATGCACTGCATATACTGCATACCCCGTTTTTGCGCCACTTCACAGGCAGATGGCGTCACAGAAGGGAGATTTTTATGAGGTTGCTAGGTAGCAAGTAAGTGGTAAGTGTACATATTAAACAGTGAAAGCATGTACTTGTGCTAGAACAGAAAAATCTTGCTGATTGCTTTGGTAGACAAAAGAAAGTGGAACTGAAAAAGTTAAAGAAACTCATCTCAGGATGCTTTTTGAATTAAAATTAGTCTAGCAACCGGTCACCATGATGACATGTTTTTGAAAATTCAGTATTAAACTTCAATTATAAATAAACATAATTATATAATTAAAATTAAAAACTGTGTGCAATTGAAATGTCAGTATACAACATTATTATATCTAAAAATAAAGAGCTATTGAATTTAAAGGTTTGACGACGTACTATACCTGATTGTGACGAGTGGGGCGGGGCAGAGAGCCGTGGGAACTGAGCGAGGCCGGTGGAGTAAATGCTAATGCGCGACACCTGCGCCACGCACCGGTCTCGAGTCCCACGGAGGAGCTCCGGAAGGATAAAAAAAGGAGTGATGACAGTGGTGGACGAGAGAGGACCAGGCCTGGATTTTATTTTGTGTTTATTTTATTATTAAAGTTTTGTTTGAATGTTCGCCGGTTCCCGCCTCCTTCTTCCCGACCTACGAACGTTGTTACATTGGTGCCGAAACCCAGGAGGAAGAAGGGACATGCTGCCAGAGACCCCTTGCCACTGTGGTGAATCTGCGGTGCCATCGAGCGGGGTTGGGGTGGGGGTGGCCTTGCGGACAAACTAGCTGCCGACCACCTGGAATGTGGAGGGACGGCTGCCATCCGTGAGGGAGCGGAGGAGTCGCCGCCGTTCGCCTGAGGCCGGAGCCTGCTGCCATCCGCCATGATGGGGAGGAGCAGGGAACGGGGGACTCCTGCCAGCTGCCCGAACTCGGAGGAGCCATGCTGTGCACCGGGTGGCGGAGGGGTGTCTGGCCGTCCACCGAGGGCTATCCAGTGCCGCCGCCAGGCATCGCGGAAGAGTTTACCCAGCTGCTGGAGGGCCGAGCGGCAGTGTGTCTGGGAACCGGAACAAGATTTTTTTTCCCTCTCTCTCATCTCCGTCTCTCCTCATCCTTCCATCTTCTTTCTCTCGCCTCGTCTGTCTGTCCTTACCCCCAGGTACGCCGCGGCCGCCGTGATCGGCTCCCCCGGAGGGGGAAGGGGGGGGGAGTAGAGCGCAGTCTCGTGGGTACCCCCTGGCTTGCGAGGGGCGATGGGGGTATGTGACGAGAGGGGCGGGGCAGAGAGCCATGGGAACGGAGCGAGGCCGGTGGAGTAAATGCTAATGCATGATACCTGCACCACTCACCGGTCTCGAGTACCACAGAGGAGCTCCGGAAGGATAAAAGGAGGAGCTACGAGAGTGTTGGACGATAGAGGACCAGGCCTGGACTTTATTTTGTGTTTTGGTTCTGTTTGTGCGTGACAGTCGTCCGCGAGGGGCTGTCGCGCTGTTTTATATTTATTTTATTATTAAAGTTTTGTTTGAATGTTCGCCGGTTCCCGCCTCCTTTCCGTGACTACGAACTTTGTTACACTGATATAAATACAAATTAATTTATATTGAATCAAATCGAGATCAGAATCGAATAAAGAGCCTGTAAAACAGCCATAAAAAAGAAAACAAACAAGAAAAAGTGGGAAGAAACAAAGCAAACTAGTGTGCTACTGTACATTTTACAAACATTAATAGATTTAAGGCCCAAAACATTAATAGACTTAAAGCCCGTTCATAGCAAAAAACGATAAATATAAAGATGATTAAAACAGTAACTATATTACCATCCACACCAACAATGAAAACATGCTTTTATCATGCTTTTTCATGCATTTATTATAAGCGCTATTTATGTTGTCTGCTTTGTTCGAGTTCTTTAAAGTCCGAACACTTCTGATTGGCTTTCATTGTTTTTCTTTTTTTAGTATTCGTCAACTAAAAAAAAGAACGTTCTGAAAATGATTGCAAAAGTATCGTTCCTCTGTGTCTTTACATTTATTCATTTTAGCAGATGCTTTTATCCAAAGCAACTTACAAATGAGGAAAACAAAAGCAACAAAAGGGCAATAATATGTAAGTTCTGTGACAAGTCTCAGTTAGCCTAACGCAGTACACATAGCAAGTTTTTTTTTAATAATAAATAAAAAGAAAACAAGAAGATAGAATAGGAAAAAGAATAGAGAATACTATTAGAGTAGTTGTGTTAGAGTGTTTTTTTTAAAGAAAACAAGCTGTAAGAATAGAAATAGAATAGAGAGTGCAAGTGTTAGAGGGTCGAGTGTTTTTTTTAGTTTTTTTTTTAGAATTAGAATAGAGAGTTGAGTGCTAGAATTAGAGGGTCAAATGAAGATGGAAGAGATGTGTTTTCAGCTGTTTCTTGAAGATGGCTAAGGACTAAGCTGCTCGGCTTGAGTTGGGCAGGTCATTTCACCAGGAGGGAACAGTTAATGTAAAAGTCTGTGAAAGTGATTTTGTGCCTCTTTGGGATGGCACAATAAAGCGACGTTCACTTGCAGAACGCAAGCTTCTAGAGGGCACATAACTCTGAAGTAGTGAGTTTAGGTAAAGGGGTGCAGAGTCAGTGGTGATTTTGTAGGAAAAACATCAATGCCTTGAGTTTTATGCAAGCAGCTATTGGTAGCCAGGTCAAATTGATGAACAGATGTGTGACATGCGCTCTTTTTGGCTCGTTAAAGACTAATCTTGCAGCCGCATTCTGAATTAGTTGTAGAGATTTGATAGAATTGGCTGGAAGACCTGCTAAGAGAGCACTGCAATAGTCCAGCCTGGATAGAACAAGAGCTTGAACAAGGAGCATGTTCCGAAAGAAAGGGCCTGATCTTCCTAATCTTGTACAAAACAAATCTGCAGGACTGGGCAGTTTTATCAATGTGGTCTGAGAAATTCAGCTGATCATCAATCAAAACTCCATGGTTTCTGGATGTCTTTGAAGGAGTTATGGTTGATGTGCATAGCTGGATGGTGAAATTGTGATGAAGTTATGGGATTGTTGAAACTACAAGCAGTTCTGTGTTGGCCAGTTTGAGTTGAAGGTGATGGTCCTTCATCCAGCAAGAAATGTCTGTTAGACAAGCTGAGATGCGAGCAGCTATTGTCATATCATCAGGATGGAATGAGAGGTAGAGTTGTGTGTCATCAGCATAGCAGTGACATGGAAAGCCATGTTTCTGAATGATAGAACCTAGTGATGTCATGTAGATAGAGAAGAGAAGTGGTCCAAGAACTGAGCCCTGAGGCACCCCAGTAGCTATAGATAAATTCCAATAAATCCCTTTATTGTCAGTTGTGGTGTGGTCTTTCCCATTCTCACATAATTAAAATGATTATTTAACATTTAAAAACCAATTTAAAAAAAATGTATATTAAAACATGATTTTATTTTATTTTTTCTTAATGTGTAAAGCTTATCAATAAGAAAAAAAAATGTTTTCCTCCTTCTTTCGATATTAACTTTCAGTGATGCTAACCACAACATATTAGCCCTTGGAGTGAAGAAATTCAGCTTCTGCTCTGAGAAGGTGTTATTGATGTCATGAGAGATGGGAGCTATTTCTGAGGCCTGGGGACACTCTCTATCACCAGGTGTCAGCACAGTGATCCTAGCAAGAACAGTTTGGACTTGTAGAGTCGTTACACTCGAGCACATGCCTCACTGATAGCAGAGGATAAAGCTTTTCTTAGACAAACTGAGGCACAGTATCTACTGTTTGAGATTGTTTTTTTGCAAAAACTTTTGTTAGAAAAGCAGTAGAAGTTCTGGGTGATCTTCTAGTGGATGTTAGCAGAAGACATTCCATTCTGAGTATCACTCACACAGTGAATACAGCCACCATAATGGGCTACGGGTCTTAAAGGAGTGCAGTTTACTCAAGTTCAGACAAGACCCCCACAGTAAAATGGCATTACAGGAATTTTTCACAGGTGACAGTGCTGAACCAAACCTGCAATCAGTCATGACTAATATTTGTCAGTGGTTTTTGCAGAAATGACTCTCCTCCCCAAACTTAAGTCCGTCTCATACTAACACCGATACCTTGCTAAATAACTAAAACAAAGGCAGAAAGGCTGGCTACTACCTACATTTTGGCAAACTCCAAAAATTTACCTATACATACAATTCACTGCAGTTACCAGCTGAAATTAACACTAGTGACAGTAAAGCAACAAAAATTTTATTAATTTTAACACAAATTGTGGGGCAGATTTTCTATCAGTAAAGACTTATTTTCATACATTATGTTATAACCTCAAAATAATTTTATCGTAGTGCATGTTTTGTAAACGAACACATTTTGACATCTGCATCACATAACCAGTTCTATTTGTTTGGCTTTTGTGACGTAGTAAACTTGCTCAGTAACACACCTGGTAAACCACTGAACTTGGGTACGAGTCCAGTGGAACACAAGTCACAATGATGAGTAAATAATTTCAAAGATTTGTAGTTCCAAGCTAAAATGGCATGGTTGCATCAGCAGATGTGTTTATATCTCTCGTTTGGTTTTTGCAAGAAAAATATGCACCATTAATGAAAAATATGGACAGTATTTTTTACTTAAAGTGTACATTTCAATTACAGGTGACCTTTCTCAAATGGTGCGTTCAACTTGAATTGCGCAGACCAATCGGTGTATGACATCAAAACACCACAAGATTGATTCGAAAGCAAACTGAGCCATCTGCTCTCTAATCACTCTCACGGTACTTTGATGTCAAACACCAATCTGTCTGCGTGGCGCTGCTTCAAGTCAAACACACCTAATGCCTGATTACAATGCTAAATCAAGGAGCCGCACTGGATGCTGTAAGTCACATGATCCCAGTCACATGGCAAATCAAGGAGCCATATTGAAACATGTAAGTCACATAACTAAAAACATGGTAACACCTAAATATACTGTATTGTATACTGTATTGTAGTTAAAAAGTAGGGCTGCACGATAAATCGCATACAATATTTAACGCGCATCTTATCAGTAAAGCCGGTTCTGTAATCAGCATTATATTTACCGCTGATTACAGAACCGGCTTTACTGATAAGATGCTCGTTAAATATCGCATGTGATTTATCGTGCAGCCCTATTAAAAAGCATTAAATAATTATAATAGCAATGTAGCCTTACTGTTTTCTTGAGACCCACAGTAGCTGCATTTCCATTACAGATCTGCACAAAACTTTTACGATATTATAGATGTCGATAAAAAACAAACTATCGCGAAAAGACGGTGTTTCCATTAACCAATGTTATGCGACTAAAATGTAATTTTTTCCTCTCACGATAAGTCATGGCAACAGATGTTGGTAGGTTTATGTATATCACGGCCACCACACTAGTCAATATTTTCAACTCACAATTTCAATTTGCGCAATTTGAAGGGCAATGGAAACGCAGCTAGTGATACTACTACTGGGCCATTTATGTAGCCCTGTTCCCATGTGTGTAAGTCTAATGCAGCCTTCAAATGCAGCTAGTAGGCTCCTGCCTCGCTATAACACGTCACACATTCAATTCAGACACTACAGCGTAACCAAAACAAACAGACAATGGACGACCTGATATGCTCCTGTTACATTATTCTTTACATATTTTAAATCACTGCAAACATGTATGACTTCAGACTGTATAAACACAAAAGAAGATATTTTGAAAAACGTTCAAAAGGCCTTGGATCTCTCGATCACTCACTACCAGCTTTATCTGAGATTCTACAGACACTCCCAGAGCAGGAGACAATCACAGATATGGGCATCAAAGCGTGTGTGTGTGTGTGTGTGTAACTGTGTGAGAGAAAGAGTGAATTGAGAAATGACTGTTCCCATACAGAAGAAAACACAAATGAGGTATCTTTACAAATGAGATGGAGAACTAACACAGACCTATGATTAAGAGTAAAGTTCATCATTTCTGTGTGACTAGCGATACCAAACAAGACGAACCTGCTGTCCTCCATGATTCCTACTTTTACTGAGAACAAAGCACTTGAACATGTCATTCAAAATCTGTATGAGGTTCAAAAAATTGACCTCATTGACTTTAATTTTATGGAAAAAAGAAGAAACATTTTGCAGAATATCTTCTTTCGTGTTCCCCAGAACAAAGAAAGTCACGAAGCTGTGTGAATGATGACAGAATGCTAATTTTGGGTGAATTATCCCTTTAAAGGAATTGTGCAATGTAACATCTTTCGCCATCAACCACAGCAATTTGTGGAAAAATGAAACATAAAACATGACCTCAGTTTGTCCCAGTAATGCTGTGAGGAATTAGGGCATGTCATGCTATGCTAATCTGAAAGCAGGCGTGTTTAGTGAACTGTGAGACTGACATTGAGAACAGGCAACACTGTGACAAGCTTCAGCTTCACAATATAGTGTGATTTACAGGCCCGATGTAAAGCTGTTTGCTTTGTAGGACAATGTTAGGTGGTTTATTTTTAGTAGCACCAGGTGAAGTATCAGTATGTTGGAGTATTGTCAAAGATATTGATGTTTCAACACATATCGATACTCCATCTCTGCATGTGCTGTGAGTTTAATGTGCATTTGGGAGTGCAACATTTTAGCCCTGTGACAAGGTAACAACTTTTAGACTCATACTGATCCTCACCAAACTAATTAGATTAGATACCCAGACATATTGTTTGAGACTGAACACCCAAACAACCCGCATGGCTCAAGATCACCGATTCCCCCACAGACACTCTCTCTTTAATCTATATAGAATGGAGATGTGATCTTTACGCCCTAACGGAGACATGATTGAGCTGATATCAGGTCATTCACAATGCATGTCATTTTTGGGGAAAATAAAGACTATTTTTTGCACCTATATTTACGAAATAGTTTATTTTTATTGTTCAATATTTCTATGATATCTCAAATTCACACTCAAATGTGTCTTGATTTAATTTTTTATACTTTTTTATGTATTTTTATTATTTTAGAAATATTTAGAAATATAATACATAATATAATAATATAAAATATCTATAATAATATATTAAATATTATTTATATATTATTTAATATAACCTGAAAGACATCAACAGCCCTGATGGAAGACAAATCTACTGGCACAACAATACTTCAGACAAGACTAAAAAGCACAGTCACGCCAGGGCTTCTTCTCCACTCCTCTCTGATGTCGATTATTTTCTATAAATAGATTGTTCAATGGATTAGATTATTGGTGATTGGATTATTCAGTGAAGTTCCCTGCCGACCAGATTATCATTTCAGTACAAATACCGTAAACAGGCTAATACAACCTCTCAGATGGCATATTGAATTTGACAATACAAGCCAGGAACAAAGTCCTTAATCTATTTAGCGTTTTGTAAATGGCATAATTACTACTCTGAGCAGGAGAGTCACAACCTGATTATGAAGCATCTATCAACATTACTGCCATTCAACTGTTCATAAATTCAGAAATATATTAAATGTTACCACTAAGCAAAAGTGCAGTTTCCTCTAGGCAGAGAAATATAATTGGTGTCAAAATGTCGGATATTTGCAACATTTTCATAATAGAAGATTTCATTTTTTCCCCCATAATCTCTACCCTGAGACCAAAAATGTCCAAAAGTAGCTAAACTGTTCTATCAAACTCAGTATAATGCTTCATCTTATTTTGACCTAGTCATTTTTTTTTCAGCCTTACAGTTTTTGCATATTACTAGTAACCACCTAATCTTTCTTCAAACCTCAAATCTTTCTTCAAACTGTTTTCAACTTTCAGAGAAAGCACATTTCTTTTGGCATAAGCAATGAGATCATTACAGTATATCAACTCAATATTCACTAAAAAGAAAGTAGTTCATTAATGACCAGGTCAAAATGATCCCGTCCCAATGTTGACTAGCTGCTTGCAACATCCTCCATCACTTGAGAGCTGATGTTGTGTCTCTCAGGTGTGTGTCTATACATATAGGCACATCTGTCAATGGCAGCTCCAGCAGGCAAACACCCTAGTTCAACCCTTTAGCATTCCTGTAAAATTTGCCTAAAATGCCTAAAACACGCAGTGTACCGTCGGCGATACAGTGGAACGCTAACAGGATAAACACTGCATCAAATATTGCATAAGTGATTATAGAATTAACTGATCTCTCCATGCTTGTCAATGGTCCTAGTTATCCATTTAATTCTGCAATAATTGGCCTATTTTGTTAATTAATTAATTAACGATTTTCACATTTATCAAGGAAACAACAGATTCCAGTATATATATATATATATATCATTTTTTATTATTATTATATTATTACAGTTTACAGTAACTGCACAATTTTTTCTCACTGCAATGCATGCTGGAAACTCACTTCTCAGCAACATTGCAGACAACCAGTTGGGACAATATTTGGGGAAATTCTTTTTTTTTGTTTTGTGTGTGTGTGTGTGTGTGTGTATAGTTTGAAGTAATTCACATTTCTTAGCATTTGTGACTCAAAAGTTCCTGTAACCTGGCAAATATGTAGTTGCTTTTTACAGTGTAGGTTTTTACTAGACTGCCTGGAAATAAAACTGTGGGCGAAGTAGCCAGTTTCTATAATGAAAGATTTGATGAAGAATTAATGACTGGATTTTCAAAAGTTCATCAGGTTTAAGCATTAGTTATTTGAAAAACCCTTAAATTTACAGTATATGATGAACATAATACATGGACCCTCATTTGTGCATGTTACCAATGCAAGATAACTGAAATGTGAAATATACCAGGTATTTTCAGGATAAATAACTTGGGAAAATACTGCAGATGATTATGCTTAATAATTTGAAATTAAAATGGAAAATGCTATAAAAATACAATTAATCGTGCAGGCCTAGTCAAAGTCCTTAGTCAGATTATCGTAGTCTCAGGGCATTTCTTGGCCTGAATAGGCTTCAATGTGTACCAGACTTTATGCCAACAGTGAGAATTCTGTCTGAGCGAGACTGTGACCTGACCACAATGACCTGAGCAAAATACATTTCATGGTGACCTGAACATCTTCAGCTGAAGTTCTCTAATCCTTACAGGATAGGGGCCCCAGAAAATCACATCCAGCACTTCTCCCTTGCCCTGTAGGAGACTTCAATAGCTGCTGAGCTGAAACTTGTTTAGCTCATTTGTGCTGGATGCATCGTTGCTTTCTTATTGGTAGAAGTGGGAGTGCTCAGATGAATATGCAAAATATGCCGACTAAAGACTGCAGCCCTGCGCATACCTAAAGACAGTATTTTGCCTTCAGCCATGCTGGTGAGCGCTCAAAACAAAATAATTGCAGACTACAAGGTTGTCTTTGCCCTGATATTGGGAAATAAAAATATAGATGCGACGGTGCTTGGGGAGACTTCCTGTAGCAGATCAGTCATCGTGCGAAACCATCAAAGACGCTGAGCTTGAGTATTATAGAGTGTGCTTGACTTAATCAAAAATATTCCTAGAGTTTACAAGACCAATCATCATTCAGTATGCAATTGACTGTAAGAAAAGACCAATCGTGATTCAGTATGCAAATGTTATGCTACAAATTAATGTTTAAAGGGGTCATATGATGCAATTTCAAGTTTTCCTTTCTCTTTGGAGTGTTACAAGCTGATTGTGCATAGATAAGATCCCTGAAGTTGCAAAGACTAAAGTCTCAAAACCAAAGAGGTATTCTTGATCAAAGTTAAGAATCTGCCACGCCCCCCTAAAACGGCTCGTTCTAACACGCCCCCACATATCTACCTCACTATGTGGAAATATTTGCATAATGCCGTCCAAATGTGCACGCAAAGAAAGAAGGCGTGGTTTCAGTAACCGCAGTTAGTGTTGAAGCAGCCATGTCAGGGAGACTCTGTGTGTTTCGAGGCGAAAGCAAAAGCACTTGATTTGGCCTTCCGAAAGTAGATGCATTTAGGAATCTTTAAGATGACTTACAACAGAACAGCAATGCATTTTATGGACGACCGTTTCGTGAACCTAGGAAAGGAGATAATTCTGACTTTGCTATGACAATCTAGCGCTTTTGAATTAGCTACTGTTTTGTTATTAGTTTAAGTATTTGCTATTGACTGTTCAAATGCGGAGTTTTGCGCATTGTGTGTGTGTGTGTGTGTGTGTGTGAGAGAGAGAGAGAGAGAGAGAGACAGGGTCACATCACAGTGGAGTCAGCTGTCTTAACCATGACTTGTGTACTCCAAACACATACCAGCTTCATCACTGTGTCTGTCACGCGACTCTGTCGGGCTCGGTCTCTACATTTATTTTGGTGACAGATGAAGCTCGTGTTTTTTGAACATTAAAGCATGTCAACATATTCTGTTACACCAAATACACAAAATAATGATATTTAAAAAAGCATCATATGATCCCTTTAAATTGAGTATGTAAAGTTATTCAATTTATATTAAAGGCACAATATGTAAGATTTTTTTATTAAAATAAAACCACTAGAAGAGTGTTATATATTTTGCTGACTTGTGTACTTACAGTATCCCAAATGTTTCGAAGAATGTTTAAATCCAATTTTAACTAATGACACGGACCGTTTCCATAGTGTCATTGTGTCGCCTGCCAATGACGTCATAACCCCTCGATTTCCGGTTTGGTAGAAAACATGGAAACACCAAAGACGCTTTAATATGTTGTGCGTTTTAATAGACCACTGACGACCGCACAGAGTAGCATTATAACAGAACTTTCAAATGTATCTAGTATGATAAAACAGCGCTGCTTTTTTCCCCCCACATACGCACGACCGGAAGGCCTCGTTTCGCTTCGATGGCTTTCAGCCTCACCCTGCTTCATTCTACTACGTTAATAAATCATTAGCTCATCCATGAACATGATTTCTGCCCGAGTCCCGTCGGATTGCATCGGCTGTGGGGATGAAGACCACAACTTCCCATGATTCCACACTCAGTCACGGCGTCATCAAACTATGTCTTTTGTCTATTTGTTTATTTTGAATACGCGCCCTCTAGTGGCGAAAATTACATATTGTGCCTTTAAATGAAAACATTTCAAACTTAAGCTGAGGTCACATTTACCGTTTTTTGGTTAATTTTAATGGGCCAAATACAGTAATTTTATACAAATCCACGCAGTTGTGAATTTAGTGCGACGGTGAAAAATTTCCCCACTCAGATTTGGCAATAGGTTCAAATTTGTCATTAATTTGTGGATTCGCCATGTTGACCAACAGAAAGCTGCTTTGTTCTCTTAGCTGTCCTTTTACAGAGGATTAGAACAAATCCTAAGCAGAATGTTTGAAGAATATCAACAGTTTTGTTAAAAAGCGACCTATTTTAAGGATAGTATACAGCCGCTAACATCTTAATAAACCATTATAGGCCTTAAAATCATTTCATTCTAATCAAATGTGGAACAAAACAGCCACATGCATTTGTGTTGTGAGAAGTGTTTGCGCTCAGGGGGGACCCTGGGGTCATCTGATTTGTATTCTCCTGTATGTGTTGAAAGGTGGGCCCGTTATATTACGTTTCCTGAGAGCTTTGAGTAATGATGAGCGAAAAAGCAGACGTATCCAGTTCCCTGGGTGACCATTTTCACTTATGCATGAGACACCTTCACTCCTTCTCATCTGATATAATCTGCTCAGAGCGGTGAGGACTTCATGATGTTCCCAACAGGGGTCTTTTGATGGCCAGATACACTACAGCTCAGCTTATGATGATATGTAAAACAGACTTCAGCCCCAAATGTTGTGAATCACTAATGCTGTTAGAATATTTACTACTACAAAATCATCCAGAACAACCTAGCAACCATTTAGCAACACGCTAGCAACAAAATAAACAATATAGGAACATGCTGACAAATTCTAAATGGACAAGCACAACTCCCGAGTCAGAAAATGTATAACACTTTCTTAGAACAACAGATGCTTGACTGGTGTTTTTCATTATTTTTGTTACACAAAATAATGCATCATCTCTTAAAAGACTGACATCATTCTGAATAAGATGCAAATAAACCTTCAGTCAAAATGAAACTACCCGTTCACAACAAGAATGAATATTATAACAGTAACTGTAATGATAAATATATAGTTCAGTCATGAAACTCTAGATGGCGCATTCTGACGGGGTGTTAACGTAACTGATGATATTCAGAGAGTTAAACGACTTGGCACAAGCTGATTGGTTCATGCTGCATATGCAGCCAATGAGCTTACTGCCTTGCATTTATATGGCTGGCTAGCATTCATCAAAAATGTATATTCATCAAAAATTCACTTTTAGAAAAAATGTCATACTGGTTTGGAATGACGTGAGGGTGAGCAAGTGATAATTTTTTGACAAACTAGCATTCAAATTTGTTCCTTAAAGGGATAGTTCACCCAAAAATGATTTACGTGAACTCGCCTGCTTGAGTGACCGGAAGCTGGAGATTACAGTTTATACATTCATGATATTTTTCTTACACTATTCTATTACAGATTTCGCTTCAGAAGGCCCGGAGCCGTGTGGAGTAGTTTTATGATGGATGGATGGATGGATGCACTTTTTTCAGCTTCAAAAACAGGGGCACCATTCACTGCCATTATACTGTTTGGAAGAGCCAGGACAATTCGATTGGATTCGTCTGAAAGAGGATTGTCAGATACGCCTAAGATGCCCTGAGGGTGAGTAAATCATGGGCTAATTTTCATTTTTGGGTGAACTATCCCTTTAAGGCTTTTTCATTGTGCAAAAAATTGAATTGGCACAGGCTTACCACTCAAATTTAGAAGTATTCAATTCTGCTGATGTCTCGAATGTCTAAATGGTAAATGTCATTGTCGCTACATTCAGATTCAATATTGAAATGGATTAGACACAGACTCATCAGTCAACAAGTCAGCACAAAATCCTACAGGGTATCATCACGGGACACAGCTGGAGCTTTCAAAGACCCACACCTGAATCAAACAGAGGAACGGCTCTGACGAAAATCGAGAATGCCGGAGGGTTGCCAAATCTCACGTATTCATGCCATGCACTGAAGCCTCGTGAACAGCTCATTCTCTGTTTATTCACTCATAAACAATGCCTTCCATACGCATTTTTCTCATTTAAATATAGCGACACGTAATTAATCTTGGGAATGTGAAAGTCTGTGCAAACATTTGCCCTAGAGGTCATTAATTGTTTTCTATCTCACTGTACATAAACAATCAGAAAGAGGGAGGTATGCCAGCGAGGATTGTGGGCGCTGAGAATGAAAAACCAGTGAAAGAATTTGAATTATTTATGGAGCAAGAGTGATGTTTTATAAGAGGGAGCTGAAATGTTTAAACTCTCATTAACGGATGTATTTTGAGAGAGAAGATGATGCCGATCAAATTAAAAAACATTGCCTTGAGCTATAGTTCGCAGACAGTAGAAGTCTGGCCCAGCAACACATTTTCCTTCATTTAATTATATGTGTGACTCAGAGGAATCAGACCCATTGAACTGTTCTTACTCTCCATCAAAAAACAAAAGCACAGCATTTAATAAACTCTTTCTCTCTGAGGCGCAAAATGCATGTCTGTCTGTCTGGTTTGCAGGCCTCTAATAGAGCCGTAATCCTCCTCTCTTTGAGAGGTAGCAGGTTCCCAAGCGGCTCTGCCTCTGTTTCGGTCCTGTCTCAACCTGCAACCACGGCAGGTCCACTTGAGCAGGGCAGGATGAGGAATTCTCAGCATTCCAAAGGGTCAGAGGACTGGAAGAACCAATCAAAGAGCCGAACACAACACCAGCAGCTCCTGCACAGGAAGAGAAGATAAAGCAGCACTGGGCACTCCATGCTGAACGAGCTGTTTAAAGAGGTTGTAAGAGAAGCATATTTGTTTTGTGCTCTGAAAGGCTGCCATCTCCAAAAAGGGATCAAGTCGGGATATGAAGAGTTCACTCTGGCAGGCTTAAAATTGGCTTGACATTAAATTTGACCCCTTATACTTTCTTAAAACATATTCTTTAAGAAAGCAACCTCTTTCCTTCAGCACCTGTCAGAGACGACTTCTCATCATGCAAACATTAGTAATGGATAAAATCAAGTAAAATACATCAGATTACATCAGAAAGCAAAAAGAGTTACAACAACTTTTCCTGTTCATTTTAAGTTCTCGTTTGGTCCAATTACCTTATAAATTGTCCGAATTATGAGACTCTCCATAACTAAAAATAATCAGAGAAGTGAAATGTTTTTCTCACTTTTATTCATTTTTAATTTAAAAAAATGTCTTTTAATTTTTATTTTACATTTGTTTACATTTTTTTTTAGCAATTTTTAGCTTTGAAATGTTTTTAGTTTTAGTCAGCGATAAGTTATCACAATATGTTTTTGTCAATATTTAAATTAGATTTTATTTTTCTATTTTCATTTTTAGTTTGTTTGAATTATTTTATTGTGTTTTGTCATTTTTTTTTATTTTTGTCTTTTAAAAATGTTTATATAGTTTTCATTCAATTGTTTTATAAATAACAAATTATTTTATTTTAGTAAAACCAAAGACAAATTTGAAATGTTAAGGTTTTTTTCCAAGTAACAATTTTTTTTATGGTTTTAGTTTTAGTTAATGAAACAACATGTTATTCCCTAAAAAGCCCTAAAAGGCACATCCTTCAACTCCCTTGTCTCTTCCAAACTTACACTTCTCCATTTTACACTAAAAGCACTAATGCAATGTCAATGCATGTTGTTAAGTGTGTGATCGCCTGCACTTCTGGATTATTTAAATGTTCACATTCCTCATGCTCAACTAAAACCAGATCTAATTGCTGTCTCTGTGGTGAGAAAGTGCAGACATTTGGTATTTGGTTGACAAAATGTAGAAAAGCAGCGAAAAGAGAAATGTGTTTCTCTCTTTTCACTGAAAAAGCTTTAGTTTGAGCCAGCACATTCCATCTCTCAGGACATACGGAGGGAAGAAAGGGTTCTGGGCAGTGTCCTGCTCGTACAAACATGGACTACAGCAAAGAGAGATTTGATTAGATCTCTTTCATAAGATGCATCAATGCCCTCATGCAGCCCAACTTCAGTTCAGCTCTAAAGCACCTCAATAATGCACACCTGAGAAGAATCAACCATAAAGAAGAAACATTTTCAAAGATGAAATACTGATTTTTTTTTTACATGTATATTTCTCATCGAAATCTCATATTTAGATATATTATACAGTCTTATTTTCTTACAATCTTTTTTATTGCAACTTAATGAAAATCATCCTGTCTGGGCACGATAAAAAAAATTAAAAATAAAACAAAACTAAAATACAATAAATAAATAAAAACGTAGCTAAACTAAACTAAAATAATAATGAATTAATCAGAATACACATTTTGAATCTATTTTACAAACAATTAAACAAATTAGCATTATTATCACTATCTAGCTATCTAGCTATCTATCTATCTGTGCCTATAATTATTTAATTAAATTAAATATGATTATTTATCATATTTA
>NW_015505778.1:391753-439371 GCF_001515645.1 Sinocyclocheilus grahami | reverse complement strand
TAGTTTTTCAGCATATAAAGCATCTTACAGGGTGTTTTTAAGTGGTAGATTATTAAAGTGAACACAGCTGGCTCTTCTTTAACCGTGCATCTGCCCGTCTAGCCATCCTAGACACAGATCCTAAATGCCGTTTCTGTCCTCTTCCGTCTATGATCGATGGACACGCTCACCATGACCATGTTGCTCCCCAGAGGGCACAGCATTCATCAATAGCACTGCATTAAGTGGACAAATTTATAACAGCTTGATGAAGCAGAGAGGTGAAGTGATTTAGGTGATTACTTTCATCGGCAAAAACATGCGCCAAGGAGATCCCTCGGTTCATTGAAGTGCTTTCAGGGCCTGTAGATGAAACTAGACGATAGGCTCTTAATTAGCAGGAAATCACAAATAAGGAAAGAGCAATTTGGGGGAACTCCCTATACCATCCCACAACAGAGGCATAGCTGACAGCTTCACAAAATACATCACTGACAAGTATATATAGCACAATCAATCCATTTTCTCACTAAAGGGAAGTGCTGAGTCTGCTGACCCACATTTGTGCTGCTAATTTTGGTACCTACACGCTTTGATATAGCAGCATGCCATTGCTGAGAGTTGCCCTTTTGAAAGCAGCCACTGAGAGGTTAAGAGGTTTATCGGGAGCATACACAGTCTGCAGGCAGCAACAGGTTATACCGGCACAGGATATGAGGGCATGACAAAGCTCTGTCGTACAAAACCTGTAGATATCTTTGAAGATATCTACTTTAAAGCAAGAAAAAAGAACTGTACCCTACTAATAACAAACTGTACACTCTAAAAAATGCTGGGTTAAATAAATAACTACCCAGTGCTGGGTAAAATAGGGACAAACCCAGCAATTGGGCTGTTTTGACCCAGCGTTTGGGTTAAATGTTTAACCCAGCCTTTTGGGTAGTAACCCAACCACTGGATCAAAACTGCCCAATTGCTGGGTTTTTCCCTATTTTACCCAGCACTGGGTTGTATTTACCCCACATTTTTTAGAGTTTATAAGCCTAAAGAAAGGATTGTGTTTATATCCGATTGTTTCCTGTCTTTGAAATGAAAGCCCAGCCCACATTCAGCTATAAATCCATGTCCTGGGGTGCCTTTTCGGGTGTACGGCAAAAGTAAATTAGTCTAATACAGGTTCATCTGAACTTATCTCTCATTTCTCGTAACAAAGAGAAAGATAATGCAGTGATCTCAAAGCTGCAGCATTCTACTGTCCTGCCTTCTGCAGCTACAAGCTTTGAACACAATCCTATTGTTTTGACTGTTCCTGGCGTCTGTTGGCGTGTTAACACCCGTCCTATTTCACCGGATTTGTATTGAAATGACCTCAGAGGGTAACTAGAAGTCTGTAGAAATTGTAAACCGATATTGATCATAAAAACACCTTGCACGCCCTTTACTGTATAATAAAATGGTGCCAATTTTAGTCATGTTAAAGTATGGAACAACTTAAAAGTAAATATATAAAAAATGTGGTGTTATACAGTGATAGCATTAGATGTCAATATTGTGACATATACTGTAGCATAGAGCTGAATGAATATTATATATGAACAACATGACATTATGGGCAATGTTTTACCATGATATTTAAAAAAAAACAAAAAAACAGTAGGCCTACTGTAGTATGAAGCAAGGTATTATTAGTGTTCTTATAGCACATTCAGTTTAAGAGAACTTCAGTCATAATAGATAAAGCAGGACAAGACAAAAATAAATACAGTAGATGAGTAAATTATGGCGTCTGGGCAGTTTGTCAAAGTTGAGGACGCTTACAATGAAAACAGGTTGCATTTCAGGGTAGCATTGAGATTCGTTTCAATGAACCGATTCACTGAACATTTAATACTAATGCTTTTAAAGGTTGCAGCCCTGGTATTAAAGGGGTCATATGATGCGATTTCAAGTTTTCCTTTCTCTTTGGAGTGTTACAAGCTGATTGTGCATAGATAAGATCCCTGAAGTTGCAAAGACTAAAGTCTCAAAACCAAAGAGATATTCTTTATCAAAGTTAAGACTCTGCCACGCCCCCCTAAAACGGCTCGTTCTAACACGCCCCCACATATCTACCTCACTATGTGGAAATATTTGCATAATGCCGCCCAAATGTGCACGCAAAGAAAGAAGGCGTGGTTTCAGTAACCACAGTTAGTGTTGAAGCAGCATGTCAGGGAGACTCTGTGTGTTTCTAGGAGAAAGCAAAAGCACTTTATTTGGCCTTCCGAAAGTAGATGCTTTAAGATTACTTACAACAGAAAAGCAATGCATTTTATGGACGACCGTTTCGTGAACCTAGGAGAGGAGGTAATTCTGACTTTGCTATGACAATCTGGCGCTTCTGAATCATCTACTGTTTTGTTATTAGTTTAAGTATTTGCTATCGACTGTTCAAATGCGGAGTTTTGCGCATCATGTGTGTGTGTGTGGAGAGACAGGGTCACATCACAGTGGAGTTAGCTGTCTTAACCGTGGCTTGTGTAGCCTACTGCAAACACATACCAGCTTCATCACTGTGTCTGTCACGCGACTCTGTTCCCCTTTCAGGCTTGAACTGATGGTAAAACTAATGACATTTACTGTCTTTACAATTTTTTTGAAAGATGAAGCTCGCGATTATGATAAGGGGCGTTACATTTCCGACGAGTGCTTGCGGTGTTCGGCCAATCACAATGCACTGGGTCAGCTGGCCAATCAGAGCAGACTGCGCTTGTCGGAAGGAGGGACTTTGTAGAAAACGAAGCGTTTGAGAGAGGCGGGGCATAGAGGACCTACAATAATGTACAGTATTTGAAAAATAATGTGTTTTTTGAACATTAAAGCATGTCAACATATTCTGTTACACCAAATACACAAAATAATGATCTTTAAAAAAACATCATATGACCCCTTTAACAGCTGGTAGCTGGTTGGTTGCTGGTCTAAGATGGACTACCAGCTTGCGCCCTAATGATAGACCAGCAATCGTTCAGCTCCCAATAGTTTCCAGTATTATTAATGATAATATTTAGTAATATAATACTCTATACATTTTTGTCTAGATATTATGCTAGTTTTACTCTTATCATTATGTAGTGACTAGGCTACAAAAGCTTTTCAAACCAGTTGAATCATTCAAGAGAATCGACTCAAATAAATGATTCGCGAATCGGACATCACCACAGCGCTGCAGGTGCGAAAGAGAGGTTTAGTCTATGTAGATAATTCAAAGTAGATATGAATTCATCCAAGGAGCATAAATATTTAAAGATTTGTGCTGTTGAATACGTGTCATTATATTTCTTGTTGTAGTCTGTGTTGGACCAGGGCAGAAAGACAGAAAAGAAACAAAACAAACAACTTTCGACATGTAAAATCGTATGTCGGGCAACTGAGGTAGGTAAGGCTACTTACAAGTTCTTCTTTGTCTTTTCGGTCTGTTTGTGCAATGCAACAGAAAATCCAAATAAACTGCCCTTGGTTTTTCCTTCTTTGATGACCGGGAACTGCACGTCAATGTTAAATCCAGAGTTGGTTTGAATCGCGCACATTACGAATACGCACAAGCGCAGAGACTTTCCAGCCATATTTAATATTCCCCCTCTCTCTCCCTCTCTCTATCACCTGCACAACCAAAGCCAATGAGATTGAACTGGTCAATTACACGCCATAGGAAAGCCTCTTCTTTCACTCTGTGGCTCTGAGCTGTAAGGTGTGTGTCGCTGTTCTCTGTTCCCCGCCTCCACACACCCTCAGCGAATTCCAGCCTGCCCCTGTCCGCCACACTTCACCAGCCCCGCTTCCCCAAACAGAGGACTAGATAGACTATATCCCACAAGTCTGATAAGAGCCCCCCCCCCCCCCCCCATAAACCACATAAACATGCACACACACACACACACACACACACAAACCTTCACTTGTTGTTATGCTGCACATACGATTTAATTTTTCAAGGTTTTGTTATTCAAATTTTAACACAGTGGTTTGAATGAATCCTGAGAAAACATGTCCAGGTCACATTTCACAACAAAATCTAGAGGAAAAACATAGGAACAATTATTTTAATGACTATTTTAAGACTATAAAGTTACTTTTTTAGTTTCCATGATTGTTAATATAATAATATGACAATTTAAAAAAAATAATAAAATCAGTATAAAGTCAGTTATATAACGATAAACACTCAAATTTAAATATAGATTTTTTTTTTTTACATTACAGTAATGAGACGTTTTTTTCCTACATTGATATAATCAGAATTGGGTGAAAATGTGCTTAATTGTCAATAAAATATTATTATGGAATGGTCCCTCGTTAGGTTTTATTTTCAAGCAAAACTATTTTCAAATAAAAAAGTGAAATAGGCTACAAACAGTTTTCAAATCAGTTGAATCATTCAACAGAATCGGCGCAAATGATTCACAAATCAGGCATCACTACAGCGCTGCATGTGCAAAAGAGAGGTAATAATACAAATTTAGAATTTTTTCTTTTGATTTTGGATATTTTTTTTTTACCCATTTACTTAAATGAGGTTTGCTAAAAAGAACATTATTTTGTGTATTTGGTGTAATGAAATGTGTTTATGCGGTTTAACGTAAAAAAAAAACATTATTTTCCACATACTGTACATTATTGTTTCTCCTCTATGCCCCGCCTTTCTGAAACGCGTCGATATACCTCAAGCGTGTGATGGAAATGTTACGCCCCTTACCATATTGTGATGATGCCCTGTCCGGCCGGAGCGATGATTCAAAAACATTAAAACCCATTATAAACGAGGCATTTGCTGCATCCAGTGGTGACATAATTACGGATTATAATGACTTATAATGACTTATACTGTCTTTTTACGTGTTGCGTTGCATCGGGCCGCGTAAACATAAAATCATGTCTGCATTTGTGATCGGAGAAATTACAAACAACAAGCGCTACTCTACGCTGCTCAAAACTCGCGTTTGAATCATCAGTGGCAAATTCTTTAAATATAAAAAACGTACTTACAGTCTGTGAGTCAGAACAGCCGGCATCGTAGTCTACTCTCCCAGCATCAGGAAACAGTCTTCCATAAAATGTGCAGCACACATCTGAATATTTGGGTTGAAGTGTTCTGGAACAGTGTTGTAAATACAACTTAACCACTGATTTCTAGTCGTGTCCTCTTTTGGAAGCCCAAACAAAGTAGTTTTGCTTTCACAACGAAACACACAGGCGGAGGCCTAGAGTGAGCGGAGGCAGGCGGGCTTGAGAACGGTGCGGCCGGCGGATTCGACAAAGGAGCGGCCGGCGGACTTGTGGCAACCACATGTGATGACCCCAGGCTGGACTCCGCTTCGTTCACGGTGAAAGCCGATCCGGCGATCCACAGCACGAAGTTGATGTATTTCCTCAGCGACCAGCACGGATCAGCTCTAGGCATGACGAAAAGACGTAGTATTAAATGTATTAAAAATATACTTGAAATTCAAGTAGTGTTTATAATACATTTGTATTCCCAACATGCTTATTTGAAGTGCAATAAAAATATATTGAATTGCATTTTAATATATTTCTAAAAAGTATACTAGAAGTACACTCCAAAGAGAAAGGAAAAATTGAAATCGCATCATATGACCCCTTTAATGGCACAAACTTATGAAAAATGTATCCATTCCCCCCTAAACTCTCCACTGTTCCCAAAAACACATTTGAAACTGTCTGAAAAAGCTTTATTTTGGAAAGCCGCACATTTTATGTAAAATCTCTTAAGATTATCTCACTAAATATCATTCTGAATAAGTGTTTGTTCAGCTCCTTTTGAGAATCAAGTCTCTTGACTCCCTCAGATGAGCTGATTGGAGCAGAGCTGCCATTACACAAGAGTCCTGATAAGAGCAATACTCAAAACAGATCGCCAACAAACGACTGACCCCAGGTCAACACAGCATGAATCGACTGAATGTAGACCAGGGAAGGAAGCACACTGAAATGAATCAGAGACCTCACATGAGCTCTTTCTAACATTCAGATAACATTACCAGAGATTTATCTTAGTTTTATGATTCATTTTGCCTGTTTGTGCCCAGGCTTGATTCCACTTGTTTCATGGAGCCTTAACGCCACCACCCACCCACTTTGGTCTGCCTTGTCATGCCTTGGAGTTTCTCCTCCCTTTTTCCACGAGAGGTGGGGGATGGAGGTGTGGATGGTCTTTGATGGGGGGGAATGCAGCCACTGAACTAAAATAATAGCTTTGTAGATGGCAGATCACAGGAAAATGATAGACTGCCCCAGCTTCTGTAAGAGGGAGGAAGACTCCAGCTCATGGGAAAACACAGAAGCAGATATGAGTCTCCAAAAAGATCTGAATCTATGAATTATTTTTTTTTTCACATTTTAATTTATATAATTCCCTATAGATGTGCTTTTTGGACCTTTACAGACTTTCCACAAGCCTTGAACTGTATGCCCATGAAAATCATTAGACCATTTTAGAATTATCCATTTAGGGGAATACAATGAAAACACGAAAACAGTACAGTTGGTGCCTTAGAAATGGCAAAGACAGACTCAATCACACTATGAGATACTCTTCAGCTCCAGAAAATATGTTTGGGGTAAAGATTTCCATATCCAACAGGTTTCAAAACCAGATTTAAATATAGTGGGTAAATTAGTGGTGCTTGTTAAGACAAACATTATTGCTCATGCATTTGTTCTACAGACATAAATGATACCCAAATTTGCACAACTTGTGAGAGATATGCCATACTTTTCAAAGCAGTTGGGCTTACAATTTCTGACTGGCCAATGATAAAATAAGCAACAAAAACCAACCCGATCTCACAGGAAAACATAGTTGTTTTATGAGGTGCTGATTTCATATGAATTTGTACAATGTGAATTGCATGTAAACTAAAAAGCACCTATTAATGTCTTATTCTGCATGACCATATGTTAGATCCTTTAATCCTACTACATACTCAAACTTAACTACTACCTTACCTACTATTAATAAACAGCAAATTAGAAGTGTAGGGAGGTAAGGCAAAAATCAGTTAATAGTTTATTAACAGCGAGAACTAAAGTAAGACCAAACAAACAAATGAGATTGTAGTACTCATCAAATTAGACACCAGTTTGCCACAATATAACATTTTTTGAATAGTGAAATTGAGTTGTAAATATCCAACAGACTGAACATGAGCTATATCTAGAGACGGGAATATCCTAGAGAGTTGGCAGACACCACTTAGCAAAACCCTAGAAACCACCCAGAACACCATAGCAATGCCTTGGCAGCCGCCTTATCACTGTGGTGCCATGATTATATTTTCATCAGACAAACACATCTAAATCTTGTTTTAATGACTGTTTTCCTCCAGGTGGGATTTCCCCCCATACTGGATCCTCTGGCTTTGCATTTCCAGTGTCTTTGTCAGTAAGGGCTTGTAAAATGCTTTCTGCACCTCCTCCAGCTCCTCAGCACACCTGAAGCAACCACACCAACCTATTCAGCCTGCCAGATGATACTGTGAGCTCTGTAAATGTAGTCGGGATCTGTTCTCTCTACACACATTACTCTTGTTCATGACAAGAACATTTTTACATATGCATGAAGGGAATGCTGAGCTGGATCCGTGAGTGTGAATATTACACAGCAAATGAGACATAGCGACACAAATGACTTGTGAATTAATTGTCGGTAGAGATAAAAAGTGTGATATTAATAACGTTTTATTAATGGATTTATTGTCAGTTTCTGTAGATCTGTCTCCTGCCTTTATTCGGAGTACATTAACAGTGCTGTGACAATAGACAATGTCAGTTGTATTTGATTCCCAGGCCGAGACCCTGAGTAAACCAACACTATGGGAAACAAAGCCCCCTAGTGCCCTGAGGTTCACCACAGAAAGACCTTAGTCCAACCACAGTACATACTCACATGTAATGAGTACTATACCCTAAAGTCTGATTTCTTATTTAAGATCTCTTTTAACGCAAAAACTTGTTCTATGCAAATGCCAACAGTGATTTTTGCCAACAAATTAACAAATCAATTTTAGCCCAAAATAAAAATATTTTCATTATATACCCAGCAAAAGGAACACAAAAGTAATTTTTTGGAATAATTTCACACATTTAAAAGTGACAAAACAACACCATAAAGTCCTGTTCACTCCAAGACAAATGTTCAGTTGCAAATTTAGAGCAATAAACATTTTTTACGAATGAATCGTTTATGCATCTGTTTTGTAATCTGATTTTATTTTCCATGGCACTGCAAAAAATTCTGGTCAACCATTAGGATTTGCACTGTTAGCAAAGTCACTTTAAGGCAAGTCATGTCACCCGGCGGTCATCTTTGAAACGTCTTTCGGGCATGCATGTGCAGCTCCTATCTCTTTGAATGGGGAAACATCAAATTATCCAAAACTGTTCACTAAGCTTACGATTAAATTTCATATTTGAAATCACCAATGAAATCGGACAACTGTATCATAAATGTTGTTTATTTTGCTCAAATAGCATTAAAAAGCTTATTTTTCAGGCTAGATCAGTTGTTCAGAGCAATAAAAATTTAGAGCAATAAACATTTTTTACGAATGAATCGTTTATGCATCTGTTTTGTAATCTGATTTTATTTTCCATGGCACTGCAAAAAATTCTGGTCAACCATTAGGATTTGCACTGTTAGCAAAGTCACTTTAAGGCAAGTCATGTCACTCGGCGGTCATCTTTGAAACGTCTTTCGGGCACGCATGTGCAGCTCCTACAGTGGGGCAAATAAGTATTTGATACACTGCCGATTTTTCAAGTTTTCCCACTTACAAAGAATGGAGAGATCTGTAATTTTCATCGTAGGTACACCTCAACTGTGAGAGACAGAATAAAAAAAAAATAATCCAGAAAATCACATTGTATGATTTTTAAATAATTAATTTCCATTTTATTGCATGAAATAAGTATTTTATACAATAGAAAAATAGAACTTAATATTTGGTACAGAAACCTTTGTTTACAATTACAGAGGTCAGACGCTTCCTGTAGTTCTTGACCAGGTTTGCACACACTGCAGCAGGGATTTTGGCCCACTCCTCCATACAGGTGTTCTCCAGATCTTTCAGGTTTTGGGGCTGTCGCTGGAGCTTACGATTAAATTTCATATTTGAAATCACCAATGAAATCGGACAACTGTATCATAAATGTTGTTTATTTTGCTCAAATAGCATTAAAAAGCTTATTTTTCAGGCTAGATCAGCCAGTGCGCATGCGCAGTCCTAACCGCAGATATCAGAGCGTTGAATGTTTCTATAGCAACCGGGACTTCTAACGGCAGCTGCACTGACTTTACCGATTAGCGATTGGCTCTTTTGCTCAGAAGGCGGGGCCATATTGAGTGTTGCATTTTTCCCCTTTCAAAACTATACGAGTGACACGTCTTGGGTATTCTATAGTCTTTGCTATTATTATTATATTTCTGGTGTCACCAAGATATTTTGTCTTTTCTATAAGCGCCACCTGTTAGTCACATGCCCAGAGCAGACTGTTTCTGGTGTCACCAAGATATTTTGTCTTTTCTATAAGCGCCACCTACTGTCAGAGTGTAAAATTGCATTTTTATTCAGCCCGCCTGCCGTTTTGTGCTCTAAACAAAAATATAACCAAATTTTCTGAACATTCATGTTGGTGTGTATATACCTGAGACTTCTGAAATTATATGATAGCTGTGTTTGAGGAAGACACTCCTACTGGACTGGAGTGTGAAATGCTGGATGGAGCACTGGAGAGTAATGGCTTCCATGACAATTGTTTTTCAGCTAAACTGGTCTGAGAACTTTAAGGGTCATATGATGCGATTTAAATTTTTCCTTTTTCTTTGAAGTGATACAAGCTCTTGGTGCATAAAGAAGATCTGTAAAGTTGCAAAGAATAAAATCTCAAATCCAAAGAGTTATTCTTTATAAAAGTTAAGAGTCAACCACGCCTACCTAAAACGGCTCGTTTTAACACGCCCCCACATGTCTATGTCACGATGTGGGAAGATTTGCATAACGCCGCCCCAAATGTTCACGCAAAGAAAGAAGCCATAACTTTTATTCTCGCTGTAGTATTGTTGCTGAAAGAATGTGCTGTACTAGAGAGGCCATGTCGTGAAGGCGCTGTGTGTTTCGTTGTGAAAGCGAAACTACTTTGTTTGGCCTTCCAAAAGAGGACGATATCCGCTTTGTCATGCCTAGATCTGATCCGTGCTGGTTGCTGAGGAAATACATCAACTTTGCGCTGTGGATCGCCGGATCGGCTTTCACCGTGGACGAAGCGGAGTCCAGTCGTCACATGCCCGGGGTCGCTCCTTTGTCGAATCTGCCGGCCATGCGGTTCTCAAGCCCGCCTAGGCCTCTCTAGCCCTCCGCTCATTCTAGCCCGCCGGCCATTCATCACTCTAGCAGCCGGCCGTTCCTCACTCTAGCCCACCGGCCGGCGCTCACTCTAGGCCTCCTCTCACTCTAGGCCGCAGTGTGTGACGCTGTGTGTTTCATTTTAAAAGTGAAACTACTTTGTTTGGCCTTCCAAAAGAGGACATGACTAGAAATCAATGGTTAAGTTGTATTTACAACACTGTTCCAGAACAGTTCAACCCAAATATTCAGATGTGTGCAGCACATTTTATGGAGGACTGTGGGGGGAAGGGGGTTGTACATTTTCAGAAACTTTTGAAAGCAAATGTTTTGCTCCTTTTCAACCCTACTAATATATTAATATTCCTAGTTTCTGTAAATTAATAAGTCTAAAAAAAAAAAAAAAACAAGCAGCAAATTTAACAGCAGAAATACTGGAAATATCTCAGCCACTGGTTTAAGCCATTAATTCTCACATGTCATAACCCAACATGGAAAAAAAAAACATTACATGAGTTTGGAACAACATGAGGGTGATTATATAATGACAGAAACTTTTGTTTTAGGTGAACTATTGAAATAATTGTCTGGCAAAATGACAATGCATAGACTTCACCTCAGGGCCTTTTCTCAGACAGATCATTCCAGGCATTTAAGATAAATGAACGTGAGAGGGAGAAATCTGATCTCTGATCACTTCAAGTCTTGTTACGTTGTTCTTAAATGGCATACTCCTGTTGACTCTTGAACCCCACGACCTCTGTCTATTTCTTCGGGTCTTTAAGGGTTATCAGTTGTAAATCCATTTCAGACTTTGTCAGTTGGCTTAAGCGGGTTGGGCAAACACTGTCCAAACAAAGGAGTATGAATACTGACAAAAGCACTCGAGACTGAGCAATTATTCATTGCCACAGTAAATATTTGAGCTAACAATATATAATTTCTAGTAAAAGAAAGACAGATTGTGGCTTCCCCAAACAATAATAAAGCAAACATAGTCTGGATCGGTGGAAGAGCAAATAACCTGACTGATAAAAGACATCTACTTGATCTACTTGACTTCAGCACAGATTTTTCAGAGGCAAACCAAAGATGAAGTGCTGGAGAGACTATAAACCATTACTGTGTAGATTCACTGAGCTCTGCAGTGCGTAATGCTTTCAGGATTTCGCTCAGCAGCTCCACTCTTGTCTGCACCTAGATGACAAGGCCTGTCGTTGTCATGGAGACCTTGGTTGCTATGTGTGCAATGCTCTCCAAATGTGTGTCAGGGGAGTACGACACTGAGTTATTTTAAAGCCCTGCCAAGATTTGCAGCTCTAATGTGACCTTTACTGCTTCACTGTGCTGTATCAGAGAAACAGTATGGCAACGTCTGGATAATATATAAGAATACATAATATGTTTTTACATTTTTGTGGCTTAAAGGGATAGTTCACCCAAAAATGATAATTTTATGTTTATCTGCTTACCCCCAGGGGATCCAAGATGTAGATGACTTTGTTTCTTCAGTAGAACACAAATTAAGATTTTTTAACTCAAACCGTTGCAGTCTGTCAGTCACATAATGGAAGTGAATGCGAATCACGGCTTTGAGAGTAAAAAAAAACACACACAAACAAAACCAAATTAAACCCTGTGGCTCGTGACGATACATTGATGTGTAAAGACATGAAACGATCGGTCTGTGCAAGAAACTGAACAGTATTTATATCGTTTTTTACCTCTGTTTCACAGCAACTGTCTTGAGTGCGTTCGGACATTGAGGTGAATCAGAGGTAATAAACTATATAAATACTGTTCAGTTTCTTGCACAGACCGATTGTTTCGTGTCTCAAAGCCGTGATTACCATTCACGGTATTTGTTGCTGCCGCCATGTCGTGAAGATGCTGTGTGTTTTGTTGTGAAAGCGAAACTACTTTGTTTGACCTTCCAAAAGGCCTTATTATCACTTCCATTATAAGACTGACAGACTGCAACGGTTTGAGTTAAAAATCTTCGTTTGTGTTCTGCTGAAGAAACAAAGTCACCTACATCTTGAAAGCCCTGGGTGAAAGCAGATAAACATCACATTTTCATTTTTTGGTGAATTATCCCTTTAAATGATTTAAATTGAGATTTTTGCTAAGAAATGGTGACTGTTAAAGTCTAAAAGTGGTATCAAATCTAATAAGTACAATGAATTATAGACAAGGACTTCTGATTGAGCACTTTTCATCTTTGAAAACAATATTCCATCTTCTGACAAAAGGCTCTCACATATGCATGTAGACAAACAGGAAATACTGTTAACCACTATTTCCTTTCTGTCTAATAACTTTTGCATTGCGTTAAAAAAATAAAAAAACTCAAGTTGATCATCCTCCAGCTGCGGTTTATTCTGAATTAAGTGATGAATTCTCATACTTTTGATGGCCTTAATTTATTCTCAAAAATATTACCTCAGTAAATTGTAACATAAAATAATTTTTTCAGTGCAAATATTTCACAATAACATTAAACAAATGTAACAACAATGACACATTTAAATGCAGCCTTTGGGGAAAAAAAGTTGTATTTATTTTTAAAATTAAAATAAGTAATTAATTACAATTCATGCCAGTGACTGAATCAGTGATGAAATCAGTGATCAAATTGTTAGTGCCACGTTTGACTGTTTGAGCAACTTTACAGGAACTGAGAATTGGATACCTCACAATTAATCCAAGTGCACAACCAGAATTTATTACGAGCACACAAGGTTTTGTTGATGGTACAGCTCTTGTTCTGACATGTCTAATCCATGTCTTCTGGTTTAATTCATGCATTTATTTGTGAACAAAAAGGCATTGAAGCAATGGCAAAATGCAGTGTTTGTAGAGCTTAGAGGCTTTCATGGTGTTCTGCATGGGGAAGATAAAACTCTGTTTGGAAAATAGTTTGTGTTTTGGTTCAAACTGTCTTTATCAGACAGTTTTTAAGACAATCAAAGGGAAATGCTCTTGCGTTCCTCTTCAACCAGCTGTATTTCCTCCAAAAAGTAAAAATTCTAAATACACAAATATAACTTTTTAAATATATATATGTGTGTGTGTGTGTGTGCGCGTGCATGCGCAAAACAATATAGAGTCAAAATATTTCACATTTATTCATAGACTGAAATCATTTGGCGCAGTGATTTGAAACTGTAATTAAAAAATTCATTGCACGCCTTAGAATGTTCATCAACTAATCAAAATCAAGCATTCAACAGCCCTGTGGTATAAATATATATATACAGTGGTGTGAAAAAATGTTGGCCCCCTTCCTGATAACACTTCTTCACATAGGGCCATGTGGTTTTGGATTTTGTTTTCCCTTAATAATAAAAACCTTCATTTAAAAACTGCATGTTGTGTTTGCTTGTGTTATCTTTGACTAATATTTAAATTTGTTTGATGATCTGAAACATTAAAGTGTGACAAACATACAAAAAAATAAGAAATCAGGAAGGGGGCCAACACTTTTTCACACCACTGTATGTATATATAAAATCATACAGATCATAAATCAAGTTAATCATATGGATGTAAGATTTCATGTTTTTGGTGGTAACTCTGGCTAACAGCAGAGGCTGTATAGTTGTTTCCCACCGGCTCTCAGCTCTGGGTGTGTGCTACATGTGTTTAACATATCAGATACCGGACAATAGGGGCTTGTTATGTGATACATGTTGTAAGAACTGTGGGAGAAAATCACATCAGACTGTTTCAGCCCACTTTCTGTACATTTACGACTACCTCTCTGTGATCAGTGCGTGCACTCTAAAAAATGCTGGGTTGTTTCAACCCAATGTTGGGTCAAATATGGACTAACCCAACTGTTGGGTTAAAAAGCTAATTTAAAAATGTAACCAAAATTTAACCCAACAGTTGGGTTAGTCCATATTTGACCCAACATTGGGTTGAAACAACCCAGCATTTTTTAGAGTGTGGGTCTTCATTTAGAGAGGAATGCAGGCAGTATGAAAGACATGATCTCATGTAATCTAAAGATCTAATCTGCTAAAGCATAAAAGAACCTGAGTTTTTCTCAGAATTATAATTTTTTAGGAAATTCGTGATGAATTATAGTCATTATCATTTAATATGAAATAAATGAGTGGGTGGATTGACTCATTCTGTTTATTTTAGTCATGTATAAAAAATGTATTAAGATTTATTAAAGCGATCGTTTAGTAAATGTAATGGGTTGTGTTGATTTTATACGCTTATTTGAAGGTATTTGAGGCAATGTTACAGTGAAAAAGGTTAACCTGGAAATCTAAATGAATATTTAAATTGGTTATAACATTAAAACTGGTTATATTCAAGTTGACAATATTATTAAACATCACCGAATCAATATAAATAGATTATTTTATACAAAACAAAATCAGGTACAACTAGCTCTTTATGGTAACAATTGCAGGTCATCACTTTTTACAACGTAGATACTGGTGCAAAATAATATAATCCTGAACTAGGTCATCTGATGTTGTGCACATTCTGTTGTGTTTATGATAACAAAGGCAACTGAGAAGACTTTGTCTGACCTTCATATGAACCCCCCCGATATTTTGTGCGTAATTAACTTCCTTTCATATTTTTGTTAAATGTACACTGTAAAAGAAAAAAAAAAGAAAGAAAGAAAAAAAGGAAACGGTACTGGTAATTTTCTGCCAGGACATTATCTGTTAAATTTACAGACATTTACTTTAACTGTAAAACTGTGAAAATCAATACAGAAATGTCCTTCCTATTAACACAGTACATTGTGTTTTTTTTAAAACAAAAATTGTGTGCAGGGCCCTAGCTTGGGTTTGCGGGGCCCCAGTGCAGGCTGTATCCGTGGGCCCTTTTTGAAATCGTGTAAATAGCACCAATAAATATATTTTTAAAAAATTATTTCAAGTGCAGAAACAGAATAATCAAATGTAAAATATCATTGCATAGTCTTCACTGTATAAATTAAATACAGATTAATTATTGTTAAAACTACAAAGTAATTCAGACTCTTTCGCGTCTTTTTGTGCTTGAATGTTTAAATTGATGAGGTGTATTTGTTCGTTCAATTGCAAGAAGACGCGAAAGAGAATTCAACCTCGTGTTCGTGTGTCTGAGACGCGGCTCTCTGTGAACACAGCACGCAAGTACTCAGTTGAGCTCTTTCGCATCTACTTGTGTTGGAATTCTTTAAAATCTCTTGAATGTTTTAATTGGCAAGGTTTTAATTGGCACGTCACATTGCCGGTGACGTGGCAATTTTCTATTTCAATAAAGGTATGAGACAAAAGTCTTTTGAATATTTATTCTGTTTGCGAGAAAAGTTCAACAGTCATCCAAGTCGACTGCAGAGTGCGACCAAGAGGAAACACCCCAACTCAACATTTATACCCTTCATCAAAAATGGATGCTTTGATCTCATCCAATCATAATGCATATTCAACATAAACGTCCATTTAAGGTGTCCAACTATGTCCTCCAGATGCATTTCTACGAAGCCAGGTCTAAGCTAAGCTAAAATAACATTTCCTGTCTCACACTTGTCTTGCACTTAGGTTATCTTACTTGTTATCTCCCAGCTCATCAAAACTCAAGTATACTGAAGCAAATTGAAGCACTCAAGAGACAGTCGAAAGAACACTCTTTAGTACAGTGAAGCAAATAATACTAATAATAATATTAATATTTCAGATAGAAATAAAATGTCCTCCACACCAGTGACTTCTGTCCATTGGCTCTTTCATACGCTGGGTTTCTCACGTACACACAGTTTGATAAATATTTAGACATGCAGAGCGATGTAGTGTAACACTTATTACATTTCAGCATGACAGCGTAAGAATTTATCCACCTCCGCTTGAGACCAGCAAGTTTTAGGGACGGAGTTGAAGTGATCTTTCCAGTCCGGGACCCTCTTTTATGCTGTGGAAACACACGGAACGGTTTGAAAACTGGGAACCCGCACCCGAACCATGAGAGAAGAAAAGTTCATATATACACTCATTCTTGTGAGGAAAAAATTGTGAAATAAAAAGTCGTTCTAACATTTTTTATTCCATAGCAGAAACAAACAAACAGACAGAAAATGTGAGAGAATTTAGAGAAAAAAGTCAGAATTGTGAGGTGGAAATTCTGAAATGCAAGAAAAAAGTCAGAACTCTAAGTTTTCTGACTCCTTTTTCAGAATTCGGAGTTTACATCTTACAATTGTGAAGGGGAAAAAGGTATTTTATTGTATTTAGATACCAAAACAGATATCTCCCATCATTCTATTTCATTTTTATTCTAGACTAGCGATTTAATTAGCGACTTAATTCACACACATTTGTTTTGTTGATTGATTTATAAAAAAGGTTTGAACACTGAGATCTTCAATATAGCAGTTGCTGCACAAAATGCCACCAGGGTAGCTGCTGAGGGCTTGAGGGGCGCTGAAGAATGAGAAGAGATCGAATGCAATGACGGAGTTCATTAAGAGAAGAGGGACCCCCTTCACTCCCACCACAGCTGTTCTGTTTTTCAGAATTCGGAGTTTACATCTTACAATTGTGAAGGGGAAAAAGGGCTGAATTATGAGATAAAAAGTTGCTATTTATTTATTTACCATGGCAGAAACAGGCTTCCATATAAAACCATATTTCCATATTTTAATTTCATGACAAAAGGAAATTAATGAAGCAATTAAATTAACCGTTTTTTTTTAAACGCCTGGCACTTTTTCCCAAATGAAAATTGATCAGGGTCTTTACAGAGTAAATGGACTCCTGAGATATGGATTGACTAAAAATGTATCACATTGCAAATTATTATTATTAACATGAATATTATTAAGCATAATAAAATATGTATTTTTAGTTTACTTTTAATTATCATTTCATTGAGGAAATAAACATCTAAATTATTGAATTAATACATTTATTTATTTAACTTTTTTTTTTCTAAACCTCAGAGAAAAAAATAAGTTCACATTTATTTTTGCATTGTAATAACATTTGTATTTAGATACCAAAACAGATATCTCCCATCATTCTATTTCATTTTTATTCTAGACTAGCGATTTAATTAGCGACTTAATTCACACACATTTGTTTTGTTGATTGATTTATAAAAAAGGTTTGAACACTGAGATCTTCAATATAGCAGTTGCTGCACAAAATGCCACCAGGGTAGCTGCTGAGGGCTTGAGGGGCGCTGAAGAATGAGAAGAGATCGAATGCAATGACGGAGTTCATTAAGAGAAGAGGGACCCCCTTCACTCCCACCACAGCTGTTCTGTCCAGCAGTTCAGAAGTGAACACATTCCTGTGAAGCCCGCTCCTGTCACCCAGAGAAACCAGCTGCTTCTGTGCCACTTATTTCACAAGAGCTTCAGAGAAAACACAGCAGATCCTATTCTTGCTGAAGAGAGGCAATGTGATATTTTTAATAAATAGACTTTCAGATTAGATGCATATCAAATATCTTTAAATAAAATTGTGATGGCAGTGGAACACCCTTGAGTGAGCATTTTTGGCAATGTAGTTATTAAAGCCAGTTTTTTTCTTTCTTTCTTTTTTTTCAAAAAGAAAAGAAATATCATGTATATGATCTACATCTCATTTGTTTAGACAGTAATGGGGAGCAAATGAAGAGGTCTCCCGTTTCTTAGCTAATAGTGTCCTTGTAATCTATCTCACACATGTCTGAGATCAAACCATTCTCATTTTTATCTTTTTCATATTATCTGAGCTATTATATCTACCGTCATTTTATAGCTTTGTAATTGCATGTCAACAGTTACAAATTTTCAAGTTCACCCAAAAAATGAAAAAAATCCCCAAGTCTTTTCTGACGTAGAAACAAACTCATCTACATCTTGGATGGTCTACGGGTGAGTACATTTTCATCTGATTAAAATTTTTGAGTGAACTATTCCTTTAAATGAAAAAAGGAAATTATATTTTATGGCACCATAGAAGAGAAATGCTAAAAAAAAAATTATGATCTTAAAAAACTGAATATATGCTCTAGCAGAGTGTTTTCTTTTTGCATAAGAACGGGCAGCTGTATAGAGTTGCACCTGCTGTGAACTGGGATCCCTTTGGTGGAGAGGATGTGAGGCTAAGGGTCAGAGGTCAGCTGAACTTGTGAAGGGGGTAAAGATGAATGCATGAGATGCGGAAATATCCCCAGAAATCATTAGCTCACCATAAACAGATGGTAAATGCTAGTGGACATTTTTCTTCATATTCATGCTTGTGGGTAAAGAAGCAAAAGAGGGTTGTGATAAAAAGTTGGAACACATTTTTGCGGCATCAAGCAAAGGCTTCATTCACAACATCCAGCCACAGCTGGCAGTCATTTGCTCCTTTGACAGCTGTGGTCCTCTGGGAGTGAATTACTGGGGGCTTTTCCTTTCTTTTCCATGCACTGAGCTCCGACAGCAGCCTTTACAACAAGCTGGGAAGACTCTACCTTATAGCATGAATGAAACAAAGATGTCAATAAAAGAGATTATTTTTAATAGGCACAGCTGAGATGTCTCAGATGATTCTGCTTCCACATTAAATTTGTCCCCTTAATAAAGATATAGTATTGTTCAAGTTCTCTTCTTTCCTTTATACTTTTTCTTCTTCTTCTTTTCTGAGTGTTTTTGTACATCTCGTTGATTTTTGGCTGATTTGGGTTGGGTTGGGTTTTTAGCATGTTGTATTATATGTTATAGGCCTGTGTGTGTGTATATATATATATCTATATACATACATACACATACTGTATATACACATTCATGAGTTAGTTAGTGGGTGTGATGGAAGGAAGAACATGTATGCCCTTCTACTTTTTACACACTTTTTAACACATCATATAGGGAAATAGCCAAATGTACACATAAATATAGACGCATAAAATATTTACATTAACCTATACATTTTAGAGTTGATTAAAACTTACCGTCTTAGTGATCTATAGCTCAGTGGTTCTCAATTCCTCTCCTGGGGTACCACTGCTCTGCACATTTTGTATGTCTCTCTTATCTGACGCCCTCAGTTCAGTTCATGGATCTCCCTCTAACGAGCTGATGATCTGAATCAGGTGCGTTAAATAGTGGTACCCCAGGACTGGAATTGAGAACCACTGAGCTAATTTTCATGCATGTATTACACACTATGGTGAAAGTTTTATATTTCTAAAGCACTCAGACACTATTTCAATGTTTTTGTCTGAACGTCACTGCTTAATTCATCAATAATACTAGATAGTCACATTACATTATACGTTACATTACAGATTCTTCAGATAAATGTATTGATTTCTTAGTTTTTTAAAGCACTAGTGCACTAGTATTTGTCGTGAAACTTAAAACATTTCCTAGAAAAAAAACAGTTTTGCTTCGACCTTAAAGCATGCAGTTGTTACCTTAACTATATTCTAACTTACTGTATATCCTCAAAAACTCTTTGGGATGTAATGTTGATTCAGTCATATTAAATATTACACTCTAAAAATGATTAAAACCCAATTATTTAACCCAAAAGTTGGGTTAGTCCATATTTGACCCAAAGTTGGTTTGAAACAACCCAGCATTTTTTAGAGTGTATAATGTACTTAAAATGGACATTTATTGGAATTAAAACGACGAAGGCCTATTTAAAATAGCCTATAGAGATATATATTTCTACGCTATTTTAATGCAACGAGAAAACATAAGTAGCCTAATTCTATTGTAGGCTACTAACTTGCACAGAAGCTGAACTTACTTTACTTCAGCTCTGCTAAAATGTCTGCAACATTTCGCATCTTCATTATCACTATAACAGCTAAAGTCCCCAAATGCGGACGTTTGGAGACGTTAAGTCGCGAGGCGGAGAACAGTCTTTGCTTCGCCCCCATGGCCGCAAAGAAAAAAACACAAGAGGCGTGGAGCCAATAGGAGCCGAGCGTCCACCCAAGTGCCCTATAATTCAGAGTTTCTCATGCTAGATCCCTGCCATTACCTTCAGTGCTTCAACCGAGGGAGTTCGAGAAAGCAGCTCATCGAGGATATTGTGTTACAGGCATCGTCCTAAACTAAACGTCTGCATGTTTTGTTCACGTCTGCCTTGGAAATAAAGTGGACGATCGTAGTTGTTTTTTCTTCTTCTAAAGGATGAGTGGACCGACATATGACAGGAAGATACCTGGTATTTCATCCGATCTTTCAGGCTCTATGAGTTGCCATCCGACTTCTAAGGACTCTCCGACTCTTCCAGAGTCTTCGGCTACAGACATGGGTTATTACAGCAGCCATCACGAATACTACCCGAATCCACCATACCCTCAGCAGATGAATTCATATCATCAGTTTAATCTGTCTGGGATGGGGGCATCAGCTGGACCTTACCCCACCAAGACAGAGTACCCTTACAATACTTTCAGACAATACGGACAGTACAACAGAGACCTGCAGACGCCACCACAAAGCGCAGGTGAGATATTTATGTAGCATTTATTTGTTTTTAAATATGCCAGAGGTAGGCTATATGCATTGTTAAATCGGCAGCATTTATCGTCTTAATATCGGTATAAAACAGGCGTTTCTAAAGATTATAAAACTGTGTTTTGAGCGGCTCGATTACTGAGAAACGTGTAAAAACACTGAAAAAAAACATGTGTAAATCGAGTTATTTACCTGTTTGGTTGTTTTGCATTTACTCTATATTATTATCATCCCATTAAAGTCATTTATTTAAAAACTATATTTAAGCAGGGTAGAAAGTTGCCTCTACTTTATCTCAACAGACTTGCGGTCGCTGTAAAACAATTATGACATTTTTATTGCATCTGTATCGCGATTAGTCATTATTACTCGGTGCTCAGTCTAGGCTAGATGTCACGATATTTTAGTAGGCCTACGAATTACACGATACAGCCATACCTACAAAACTGAAGATGATTTAACTATGCCGTATTTATTTCTTAGATTGACATTTCTTTATCTGATACTGCCTACCAGAGCTGACATACATTTTATTTTACTCATATGTCACTCGTTTAATTTTCAAGAAGCAGATTTGTTTAATTTAACGAGAGTATTTTATGAGTTTGAGTGACTTTTTAATTTGCGTCACAATCCCAAAATGAAACCAATCGGTTTTCGGTTTTCTTTTAGCTGCTGTAATGATCCTACTTTGCCATAACATGGTCTATAATTGTATTCTTTCCAGTCAAAGAAGAACCAGAGACTGAAGTTCGGATGGTAAACGGAAAACCCAAGAAAATCCGCAAGCCGCGCACCATTTACTCGAGTTACCAGCTCGCCGCACTGCAGCGCCGCTTCCAGAAGGCGCAGTATCTGGCGCTGCCGGAGAGAGCCGAGCTCGCCGCACAGCTGGGGCTCACGCAGACACAGGTAATACTGGAGCTCAAATTCATTTACAATACTGTTGATATAATTACTGGGCTGCCACTTGACGTTGCGTTAACAGCTTAAAGCGATTTCCTTCTGTCGCTGACACTGAGCACGCTGAGATAAGGATAATCTTATCAGGTCATTATGTGTTGAAACGTTATTGCTCGTATTTTTACCATCATAATTAATAAATTAATAATCGTTATTTATTTGCAGTGTTTGCAACAAAAATATGTGGAAATCATTTTCTTTGGTTATCATTTTTCAAAAGATATCGCTGTGGGTAGTGTCATATGGCCATTACAAATCGACATCTTATTTATGTCTGAACATATAGGCATTATGTGCACTGTAATGTATAGGCTATACAGTCATCATTATGTTCTAATGACATCTTTGTTTTTATCCATTTAAGAATATTTTCACCTCAATTTTCTTCATAAGTGATTTAATTCAAAATGTCAGTGTATATTATGTAATGACTATTTTAAACATTTCAGCTTTTTTTTAAGGATTTCATAAGTCTGATACATTATATAAATGTAGCCTTAACGTATTTTCGAGGCGCAATCTGTCGAGATAAACGTCACGTACCTAAACGACTTTTAAGTGTTTGTTGTAGCCAATATTAGTGATCTGTAAAAGTATAACTACGTTACATGCATACTCAATCGCATACATTCGCTACACAAATTGTCAAAAATATTGAAATTGTATATATCATTAATTATATTACTGAAATGATCAAACACTGTTGTTTTTATATATATAAAAAAAATATATATATATATGATGTATAGGTTTATATTTACCAAAATCTCCCAGCCTTTTTTTCCTTTGTGGGGGGTTCAAGGCCACTTTAGCAGCACCTTGGTTTTTCTTAAAAAAAAAAAAAAGAATTTTCCTATGCTACTATTGTTTGCAGTGTCCAAAAGAAAACTGACGTGAACTTGCTTTTCATTTTTGAACAGGTCAAAATCTGGTTCCAGAACCGGAGGTCCAAGTTCAAGAAACTTTACAAAAACGGCGAGGTTCCGTTGGAGCACAGCCCGAACGCCAGCGACTCCATGGCCTGCAACTCCCCTCCATCCCCGGCTGTTTGGGACAATAACGCGCACTCTAGCCAGGTCAACCGGGGACAGATCCCCCAGCCACCCCTCAGTTCCACACCCCCCTACATGGAAGATTACAGCAATCACTGGTACCAGCAGGGATCACATTTACAGCATCCAGTGCACCACCCAGGACCACCACAGAGCGTTGGGGCTGTGTATTAACAGACACTGACGGAAGAGTTTAATATAAGAGGGAAAAGACTTTTGGAAAGACTCAACAAAAATAAGCTGAAAGATGCTTCACAAGTAGCCTATCTGGAGTGGAACAGCACACCTGTGTTGGCATTTTGTGGACTATTTAAACGCATATATGTCGTTAAGAATGCTTTGTGTTGAAATAACAGTGTAATATTAATAACAATGTTTTAATGTGTACCTGCTACTCAGACCTGTTTCATATGCACATAGGTGTAGGTTAAACAATGTAAAGGAAGTTCAGAGTGGATTTAAATTATTATGTTTTATGACTTTCTTTATCTTCGTGTTTTGTTCATTGATAGGTACATATTAAAAATGTTTAAAGAACGATTGAACCCCAAATTTAGTTGTTATCAGCCTCCCCACCCACAATGTGGGCTGGTGTGGCACGCGTCAGAGACTCAGGACATAAGTTATAAAGACTTGTACAAAATGTTGAAAGCTGTACATACGTGTTTAAATAAAACTGAACCACTAAATTTGTGTTACTTCAGAGACTGCGCGGTGGTGCTCGAACCATTTTATATTCCTGTAAGTAGTTGTATTGTTATTCTGTCAAACTGAATAAATGCGAATTGAAAACATTTCTTCGTTTGATCTGTTTGCTTTCTGCCACCACATGCAGCTTCCCTGAGTTGAGTAGTTGCAAAATTCCGTTTGATATTATTTACAAATCTGAAGTTTGCCGTGATATCGCATTGTTTGGGCTATTAGGAAAGGGTTAAGTCAGACAGATGTTATTTTGTGATGTGTTTGCATGTATAAGCCTGGTAGGGCTGCGTGCAAAGAAGCTGTAGGAGGCGACATGCGAGCAGACATGTTGGAGTCACTGGATTTTATTAGTATTCTGTTGGCAGATAACAAGATAGACTACAGCGAAGGAGCGGGTGACTACTGAAATAAAACCCTGAGCTTTAGGGATAGTCGGTCACAACAAGAATAGACAGGGCAAACAAAGGTATCAGACGTAGGCCTAGAAAAACCCCAAGAGGTTCCTACAGGTATATGCAAATTACAGAGCGACGGTATTTCAAACTGGCATTTAACACGTACCCTCCCAGATTGCTCCTTTCCGCGGTTTTGGTTTCTTTTTCATACCAATACATAATATCGGTCTGTAAGACAGTGTAATGACGTTGTGTAATAATGTACGTAGAATATCCACATAATATTGGCTAACGCATTCAAAGTTCCTGTACGTTCGAATTTAGAGCATTTTTAACTCGACTTTTACCGTGTAGGGGTAGACTGAGTACATTTGAGACATGTGTACAGTTGAAACACCTTAAATAACTTGCATACACAAGAACCCCAAGTCGTGATTTTTGCTCCACACATGTGTATTAGTGTTCTCTTTGACCGTGGGAAATTTGAAATGTGTGCGCCTTTCCACTCCGAAAATATCGGCAAAAGTTTTTTTTACAAGGTGAGATTTTCATTTCACCATGTCCTTTCCACAACGAATAGCTTATTAGTCTTTTATGATTGTTAAACTTACCATATATCATTGCAAACTTTAATCTGTGCTCTAAAAATAGATATTGTGCCATGCAAGGTCTTTTCATAATCTAGAGAAACGTGCGAGTATCTCAGTGGGGTACGGTTGAGACACAGTGTATCAACTGTATACCCGGATTGGTGTCCTATTGCTTCACATGCTGTTTAGTTGTACAGTGTTATGATAATAGGCTAAAAGTCACATTTACACACATGCTAAGCAAATTCTGTTAAAAATGATATTTGCGATATTTTAACTGTCTATTATTAATGGACATGTTTTCTAACATGAAGGTTAAAAAGATTACATAGCATTTTAAGAAAAATACAAGGTGGTAAAGTGGGTACAGTTGATACACCCTTTATAGGTCGCTATGTATACAGTAACAGTTCAATCATAGAAAATAAAATGCATATTCAGAGGCTGTGTGTGTTTGTGTACTGGTATTACATACGTTATGGGGGCCAAATGTCCCCACAAGTATAGTAATACCAGTAAATTCTAACCTTATGGGAACAATTTTTAGGTCCCCATGAGGAAACGATCTTATAATTCATACAGAATGATTAAAAAATTAAAAAATGCAGAAAGTTTCGAGTAATGGGTAGATTTATGGGTAGGGTTATAGAATATGTGGGTATATATATTGTTATTTTTACTGTTATGTTTACATTTATACTGTTTGCCATATCTTTTAGTGTTAAATATGTGTTCCTATTTGTTTAACTGAATCTGAATTAAATAAAGCAAATAAATAAATCAGATTTTTTTTAAATGCATAACTGTAATTTTGTAATTTATTACATTTGCAATAAATGGTTAGCCAGCTTTAGAGCATTAGGAATGGGTGTCTCAACTGTACCATGGCATTGTTTCAACTGTACACCATATGGGTAGATGAAATGCACCTTATGTTTATGAGAAAATTGTGGAAAATATAAACTACTTATGGCTATTATCAATTTATGATATTTTAGTACATAAGCAAAATAAATATGTGAAAAATCACTTCATTTCAGCATCTAGTTTTTGTGTAGTGATGCAATTAATAATACAATTAAAAATTAAAAATAGACAATGGTCGTTTTATGTGCTCTATTATTTACTCATAACTGATCATTAAAGTTTTGGGTAACAGTTAATAGTAGGCTAACTTAAAGACTGCAACGTACAAACATTACAGGCTAACGTAGGCTATCATGTAGGCCTACATTCATTTATGAAAACGTAACTTGGTTTTATGACATTTCTAATTACTTCAGTGAAGCTACATTAACGACCTGTTAACCATCCTATAGGATGTAAAATTGATGGTTAATGTTTCAAAGATATTATAGTGTAAAGTGTTACACTGACTAAAATCAGAGATCAAAATTATAACGACGTCATTATAATTTTGGAATATAGCACGTAGTGTTCCGTAAACATGATTAATTCGTCTTATCTTGTGCTTTTAATGTCTCAGACCGTTTGTTTACCTTCAACTTTTGTGCTTTTAATTACAACTGTCAATTAAATATAATCAAAAACAGTCACTATGCATATCAGACTTTCAGAAAATGTTAATTGCTAGGTGTTGTCTGAACACCGTGTGCTGTATCTAATTAACCAAGTCTGGTACTTTACAGAAAAAGGGACAGTCTTCTGAATATATGATGAAAGAAATATTAAAAGTCTCGGCTTCTTGTATCATGACTGTGAAAAATAGAAAGCAGACTTCGTTCAAGTTTAGGTCGTGCAACATGCCCTTTGGTTTTACGTGGAATGGGCGCAAAACCATAATTTGAACCACAGAAACCATAAATAATCTGATTTCATGCAGAAATCATAAAACTAACCGCTAATGCGGTTCATCATTCAACCCCCTTACGCGAACTGTAACTACTAAAACGTGATCCAATATGAAAATTAGTTCAATTTTCATGACTGGAATCTTTAATAGAGCTATTCTTATTCAGATAGGCCTATCGCCTATATTATATTACTTGTATTCATCAGAGATTCAACAGAATTGTTTTCCAAGTTCGTGGATTGGTTCTACGAGTTTGGTTGGTTATTAAAATGTACTTTCAATGTACTTCCTATAAAGTAGGCAATGATGTTGGAATATCAATGTATCCACCATTCTCTTGGGAATATGAATATGGAGATGGGTAATTTATGGGCACTCACACAGGACCTCATGGCAAGAGTTTTTCTTTAGGACAAAACGTTGGGAGAAGCCAAATACTCTCTTAAAAATAAAGGTTCGTTTTTGGCATTGATGGTTTCATGCAGAACGTTTAACATCCATGGAACCTTTCCATTCCACAAAAGGTTCTTTTATAGTGGAAAAGGTTCTTTAGATTTTTTAAATGTTCTTCACACAAGGAAAAATGGTTATTTTAAGAACTTTTCACTGAAAGGTTTTTCAAGGAGCCAAAAATGGTTCTTTTTGAAAACCCCCATTTGGAATTTTAATGGAAATAAAGTAGTTCCAATAGTTTTAAATATTCAGAGATGTTCCACATGAAAGTCTCAATTCTGTTTAACAACAACCGTTGTAGCTTTAGTAACAAGACGCATAAACAGTCCATCTGCGTGACCAGCACTGTAAATCTTGCATCCAAAAATACCGCTGTGATATCCAAAGCATAGGTGGATGTGGATGCTGATGCTGACAGGGATGAAAAGAAAAAACGTGAGCTGCCACTGTAGTTAGATTAATAGCATGACAGATCGAGATGGTTAAGATTGTTGGTTGGTGAGCTGCGAGTCATTTCTGGTCATTTCATAGCTGTGGAATTCGTCATGACGATCTTATAATACCCGCCTCGCTGTTGCATGCGATTGGGTTACTCTCCTACCTCCAACAGAGAAGAAAGAGTCATATTCACACCTAAAACCTGTCAGGCCACTTAGTTCTCTTTAAAACATGATAATCCCGTGATCTGTGTACAATAGCCATAGCTCAAACCCTAAGACATTTTATCCCCTCTAATGTGTTTACCACTTTCATCTGAGGTAGTTATGCCATAGGGTCCATAAAGAAACGGCTGTTATCTGTTTGATACAATATTTGCAGTTGTAGTTGGGCCATGTGTAACGTATCTGCTTTCGGTTGGACTTGTTCGTGGTGTGTGGCCTTCAATTACGGGCTGTGATCTAGGTGGCATCATCTTGGGACACATCGCTCACTCAGAGAAACCCGTAGCCAAGCTGGGTGTGTGGGCTGACATGGTCACCTCGGCCCGTGTGCTCCGTCCGTGCCTGAACTGTTGAACTTGAACATGATACTAACACCTAAATAAAGATAGGCAGGGCCAATCTTTACGTGTATGATGAGAAACCATATCCCAAAAATGGTACTTTAGGCCTCTGGGGTGGTTGAACAGGAGGTCAACTGCGGTTGGGACATGCATATGTTGCCATGTAGAGACAGAGGGCAGCTGCCTGACACTCGCTCAGAGCCCGAGTCCACAGGCTTCACTCAGCAGCATCGTTCTGCTCCAATTGTAAATAAGATCAAATGAGAGAGGTTTTCTTGACAGCTGTGAGCCACTGAACTCTTTTTCACCCCCCAAACTGGGGAAGATTTTGGGAACCGGTTTCATCCTTGTCCTTCAGATCTCCTCCAGGCCTCTAAATCCATTCACCGAAGACTCGTTCTCCGCAAACGCTGATGCACCACAATGAAAACTCACCAGGCACCACAAAGTGCTGGAAATCAGTCCATCCCATCACCCTTTAGTGCTCTCCCAAATCAGCTTCCCACGTAATTGCCCTGTTTGAAAGCCCCTTTTCTCTGCTTGTCTGACTTGAGCACCCATTATTCTAATCTCGAGATGTAAAATTGCCCATAATTTCCCTTGTGAGAGCTCGCTACTTCATTCAAAAACACTCGTCTTCTCTTCCCATGACTGTCATCTAAACGGAGCAACATAAACTCCACAAATCAATCTCAGGGATGGGAGTATATAAAGAGGTGCATGTTTAAAATCAATCCACACTTTAAGTGCAGAGAGATGGTTTCCATTTCCAGAAGTGTGATGGATTTTTAAGCGTGGTTTGTTACCTAGTGAGGGAAAGCAGGTAAGTGACTTTGCGTTAGTGATTTTCGACTAGGACTGTGGAAATAAGTAAGAAAATAACTGATTGTGGAACTGTAGAATCATCGCTGTGAATCTCCCACAGATGTTGCGGAGGCTCATAAATGCGTAGTATTGTACATAATATTAGAGTTTCATGCAGTAAAAGGTTTTGGAAGAATTTGTCGTTGTTGTTCTGTGCATGAGAGTTGCATGTGGCAGGCATTATTTGATCTTATAATGTGGCATGTAATAAAATCCACTCGGCATTTTAATTTACATTATTGCAGTTTGTGATGGATTAAAACAGATTTATTCCAAGCTGAAAAACCCCACAGTGTGCTGAAATTGTGGATCTGAGGAGCTTGAAATGACAAGAGGTGCTTTGTTATATGCCTCTTTAAATAAGGCTGTTTGGACAAGACCCTGTTGAGTGAGCCAGGTCAAAGTCAGGTCAAGTGGACCCCACATTCCTCCAGGTGGCATCTTATTACAGTGGATCAGAGCAAAAACAGCACCCTTTATTTTGTGATGGTTCATGATCTTTAATCAGTACATTGCTTTTAATATTGATGCATTTTTGCATTGCAAAGACCTAAAACCCTGTAATTAGACTTAGACTTAGTCACCTTTATTTATTTAGTGCTTTATACAATACAGATTGTGTCAAACCTGCTTTACAGTGTTAAACAGGAAAAACGTGTGCTGATAATGCAAAAGGACAATAGAAAACAGTCAGTTTATCAGTTAAAGTCAGTTCATTGTTGATGATGTCAATGTCCAGCTCAGTTCAGTTCTATTCCAATAGTGTCTGTGCAGTCAAGTCCACAATGTTGCCAGCAATTGTGTATTATATATATATATATATATATACTACAAAAAAAAATATTTTAAGAACTTTTGACTGAAAGGCGCTTTGAGGAATCAAAAATGCATCTTCTATGTGAAAACCCCTTTTTGGAACCTTTATTTAAGAGTGTATAATAAAAAGTCGCGTCGCGTTTTTCGACCTCTTTAGACGCAAAATAGGCTATATCGATTCAAAATGTATCTTCCGCTAAATAACCACGACAGAAATAAGCAGACCATCAATCACTGTGAATCACATTAAATGAACATCAGCGTAATACTGAAAAAAGCAGCTTTATAATATACTAGCAGTGTAATGCTAATGCATTTCCAATGAGCTGAAATACAATTGAAATGTACTTGAAGTACATTAAAACGATGCTTCAAATATACTCTAACTGTAGTTCATGAAGTATTAAAAGGACCCTTTTTAAATGTATTTTAAGAAATACACTTACTGTAAATTGCACTAAATATACTTAAAGTGGTTCCAATTTAACACAATTTCAATATAGTAAATATATTACAAATAGATTAAAATCAAACTTAAGCATATCGTGACATACACTTAATATACTTAAAGTTGTTTCAAAATAATACATTTAATATGCACTTAGTATAGTATAATTTAAATATAGTAAGTATGTCTGAAAAAGTACAATTTAAATATATTTCTTTTTCACCTGGGTTGGGATGCGTAATTAACACAGATATCTTGTTCACGGCGTTTAAAATAGTTTAAGCATTGCAATGCACGTTTAATTATCTATTTTCTCTCCTGCGTTTGATTGAATGCTGTGGTGATTTATCATGGTGGCATCACGACATCAACTCATTCAGTATTTTACCACTTTAGAAAGAAAGGAGGAAAACAAAGTGGAAAAGCAGATGTTTGCTGATTTGATACAAAACGTCTTGAAGTTCGATATAGCCGCGTATTTATCACTGCATGGATCAAATTGTATTTCTATGATTCTGACTAAAGATATTAAGGGTATTTGAATAGAAACACAGACTTCAAAACCCAGACTTTTCTGCTGCAATGAGCATCTAATTGTTATTGGTTATTCATAATTCGTAATTTATTTCTGCAAAAAGCAGAACGATTAGCAACATTGAAAATAAGACTCTGGGGCAACATTTCCAAATATTTCCAAAATTCAGGTCCCTCTGGACCTGAAAGATTGTTGTGTGTGGATGTTCTCTTATGCATCCGATGTTTGAAGTACTAAAATATTAGTGGTTTTGTAGGAGATAAAATCAGAAATTTCTATACAAAATCATAGGATCATTTAAAACAAGTCACAATTCCATTCATATTGAAAGTAAAATAACAAGCGGACAAAACCCGACATAATGCTAATGCATTTCCAATGAGCTGAAATACAATTGAAATGTACTTGAAGTACATTAAAACGATGCTTCAAATATACTCTAACTGTAGTTCATGAAGTATTAAAAGGACCTTTTTTAAATGTATTTTAAGAAATACACTTACTGTAAATTGCACTAAATATACTTAAAGTGGTTCCAATTTAACACAATTTCAATATAGTAAATGTATTACAAATAGATTAAAATCAAACTTAAGCATATCTTGACATACACTTAATATACTTAAAGTTGTTTCAAAATAATACATTTAATATGCACTTAGTATAGTATATTTTAAATATAGTAAGTATGTCTGAAAAAGCACAATTTAAATATATTTCTTTTTCACCTGGGTTGACATGCGTAATTAACACAGATATCTTGTTCACGGCGTTTAAAATAGTTTAAGCATTGCAATGTACGTTTAATTATCTATTTTCTCTCCTGCGTTTGATTGAATGCTGTGGTGATTTATCATGGTGGCATCACGACATCAACTCATTCAGTATTTTAACACATTAGAAAGAAAGGAGGAAAACAAACGTGGAAAAGCAGATGTTTGCTGATTTGATACAAAACGTCTTGAAGTTCGATATAGCCGCGTATTTATCACTGCATGGATCAAATTGTATTTCTATGATTCTGACTAAAGATATTAAGGGTATTTGAATAGAAACACAGACTTCAAAACCCAGACTTTTCTGCTGCAATGAGCATCTAATTGTTATTGGTTATTCATAATTCGTAATTTATTTCTGCAAAAAGCAGAACGATTAGCAACATTGAAAATAAGACTCTGGGGCAACATTTCCAAATATTTCCAAAATTCAGGTCCCTCTGGACCTGAAAGATTGTTGTGTGTGGATGTTCTCTTATGCATCCGATGTTTGAAGTACTAAAATATTAGTGGTTTTGTAGGAGATAAAATCAGAAATTTCTATACAAAATCATAGGATCATTTAAAACAAGTCACAATTCCATTCATATTGAAAGTAAAATAACAAGCGGACAAAACCCGACAAATAACGTGCTTCAGGTGACACGGTTTAAAAATAAATCTCTTTAAATATTGATATATAAAAAAATCCCAGTCAGAGGGGAATAAAAACAGATCATCTTACATTCAAGTGCCTTGATCATAAATAATTCATAAATCTCAACCTCTAATATTCCCACACCTGGACAACGGGAAAAACGCAAAATTTCTACTCATGGACACTGAGTGAACATCTGTAAATTTATAAATGATGTATTTATATAGCAGCAATTACATATTTTGGCAGCTTCGTTTAATCTCGACAATCTCATTCTGTGCTATTTTTGCTTAATTTATTCCAGAACGCTAATTTACAGGCCTTCATATATCTATTTTCCCTCGCGTTTATTATTAACAGTATTATTAAAATTGCTGTTCAAACATGACTGGCATTATACGCCGTTCATATGGTTTTGAATAAGCTATGCACGATGTTATTTGTACCAAACCTTCTTAAACTGAGAACAAGCGTTATTACCTCCATTAAACTGACATCGTAATTTAAATATCGACATTCTAAATATTTCTATAAAGCATTCACAACATAGCAACACTTTGGTCTTTCCATAAATCCTTTATTTCAAGCACATTGTAAAAGATCTGAAAAAGTTGAAAAGCTACTGAATTATAACATGGGAGTCAGTGGGAGTAAAACACAGTCCTTTCAAACACACTAAAACACATGAACACCGTAAAGGAAAGCACCTTCACAGGTTAGACAGGTGTCAACATGGAATGGAGTCTCTCTGGCTCTGTTTTCCCGATTTCAATCACATCATCTGAGGTCTGGGCACAGGATCCTGGTGGTGCGGGGGATACCAGTGCCCGTAATTGTTCATATAATTGCTGGGATGCATGGGTGGCACTTTGTTGGCCATAGAGGCCTCCCAGAGCTGAGACAGACCCGGAGAGCAAGGAGAGGATGAGGAGGTGGTGTGAAGCAGCTCCCCTTCAGGTCCACTGGAGCCATGCTTCATTATCTTCTTATACTTGGAACGCTTGTTTTGGAACCATATTTTCACCTTCAGTAAACAGAACAGAAAAAAAGAACATTAAAACACAAAAATGGAGGCCACATATTTTTACAATCGCTTTCAAGACATCAGAGGTCTATTTTTTTATGATATCGACACTCTGAAGAATTTGCCAGACAGCTTGAACAGTCTTTGTTGAGATGGACTCAGTGACATTGCTGCGTTTCATTACACACGTACTAAGCAATTGTTCCGCCCTGCCATTTTTATGAAGGCAGTGAAGCATGTGTCTGACAACTACAATCACAGCGTAAAAATAGGTTTAAATTTAGTTGAACTGAAATGACTTCCAGAGAGCTTGTTTGGCAGATTCTGATAAAAGAATCAGGAATACATTTAGCATTGGAGTTAGTACATATTGATGCTAAAGCCACCCACAAATATATAAAGGGATGGTTCACTCAAAAATGAAAATTCTCTCATAATTTATTCATCCTCAAACCTGTATAAGTCTCTTTCTTCTGTTGAACATAAAAGAAGATCATTTGAAGAATGCTGGTAGCCAAATAGTTGCCGGTAGCCACTGACCTCCATAGTATGGAAAAAATATAATGGAAGTCAATGGTTACTACCAACATTTTCAAAGAAACTCATACAGGTTTGGAACAACTTGAGGGTGCACTGCTCAAAAAAATGCTGTCGTTATTTACTCACTTCAGCAGCACTTTACATACACCGAACGTGACAGTTTTATTCCTATCTATATTCTGAAGGTTTTTACAAAGGGGTTTGTTCATTCATTGGATTTATATAATATACTGTTATTATTAAATTTGCTGTTATACATATTTATATATATTTTACTTTAAAAACAGTTTCTGTATTTTCTGATATAAGGAGTGATCAAAATTGATATTCAAATCCCCTCAGTTAAAATCTTTGGCTTTAATATGTCAACAAAATGAAATATAAATGTTCACATTTCTCTTCTGGAAATGAATTCAGATTTAATGAAATAATGCCTAATTTGCATATTTAAACAACATGTCAGAAAACACAAAACAACTTTCTTAATGTACTGTTACTAATATCTATTGGTTAAATTTTCACTTGTGGTTTTAAAACTTGTTGATTTATTTTAATGTATGACCAGATGGTTATGGTGGTGAGAGTATTCTGGAATTACAATATAACATAGCTTTAAATGCATTTATTTCACTGCGAATACATTGGCACACAAATGTTTGAGAAGTGTCCTTTAATGATGTGGGAGTTTACGGTTCCTTTGCCAGAATGTGCACTCAATTTAGAAACACCTCGGAGAGCGAGACCCGAAATTGTGCCTTCGGAAGAATTCAGCTGAACGCCTGCACGAAGCCACACTGCAAGGCTCAGTCAGAGAGCCCACCTAAAGGAGTTTCCATAACCTCAGACAATCAAAATCTATGCAATGGGTTTTTACACAATGTTATTAGTTTGGCTGTCAACAGATTTACTAAACACGCGTAAAAAGGATTTTCTGTTTTATTTCCAAAGATCGGTTTGCCAAACAGCTTTTATGGTGAGGTGATGGATTCCAGACCTATGTTATATGTGCAAGGAGGGACTTGGAAAAGCCAAAAGCTTGTGCTGTGTGGCACTTGTTTATGTGCCTTCAATCACATTTATGGATCAAATGGAAGCTGGCAGCTGTGCTCTGGATTTCAAATCGTTGCCGCCCAATATTGCATACACTTTGTATCACTGTAGTAGGTTTGAATTATGCGTTTGCAACCACTGTCTGAGGTGAACGTGAGAGGCATTCGTCAACCTATGACAGGAACACTCAGATGCGCTTTGATGAAAACCAAGTTGTAATCAGACAGGAAACTCCTTATAGCTGAGAGACAGACTGAACTCATTCTCCATGGCCGAAAATGTGGTGCAACCTGTCACACGCAGGGCAGCAAGTGTATAACGTAAATGGAGAGGGAGGGAAAGAAACGAAGAAGGAAGGCTGTGAATGAAAAACCGAGCAAAAATGATGGGAAGGCTTACACTATGTATGCCATGGGCAATATAGCTGCACCCAGGCTTATGTTTGGTTTCCATTTTTCTCCACTCATACACATTTCTGATGCATGCATCAATATTTTACTGTTCATTCCTGTATGTGTGTGTCAACAAGAGGGATTTATAAAAATAAATCAATGTCCAAAACACCACCTAACAGGAACTCATTAGTGGGAGTGACATCAACATAACAAGCACAGGCATATGACTTATAAATCAATTAGCTTTCCCTAAGAGAATGCATTCAAAACATACACACTGAGCAAATGGGATATTTAAAATGGGATAGCAGATGGGTTTTTGCTAAAATACACTAGAGAAAATGAGTCTAGTGTAACTACAACTCAGCATCCATTTATCTCATCCACTGGCCCAGAAATGCTTGTATTTTGTTAAATCAATCACATGAGTGAGCGGCTGGATATCTATTATTAAGCATAAGGCTTAAGCAATCAAGAATAAATTATTCTTGGGATAAGAGCTGGAAAAAACACTCTCTCGTACTGTAAAGACTAAGAGCACAAAAGCGAGTGTGCTAACTTAAAAATGAAAGTAAAGGTCGGATTAAACGAAATCCTCACTTAGCTTTAACAATACTGAAACAAATCAGCCTACTTGCGTCTACATGACACAAAGCACATAAATGCTCAGAAACCAGCAATGACTGACTCATCATGGTCTCACCTGAATGTTCATCCAGTACGATACGGAGTTAAAGCCTCACCTCAGCGTAATTACTTTCAGATAGATTTGCAGGTATTTCAGCATTTGAGCCTCACAAGAATGCATGCATTTTATTGTATTAAAATATCAAACCGAATGGCATTTGCAGTTGCAAGTTACACTAGGCCTTAATCACAGAAGTAAGTTCACTTTAAATCAAATGGGGTTTTGGTGATTTTTAGTGAATGCATTAAGTCCTCTCAAGTTCACACAGGCGTCGTATCAGAGTAACCACAAGCATAGTTCATCACATCAACATTAACTACACTCTAATAAATGCTGGGTTGTTTCAACCCAACTTTGGGACAAAGATGGACTAACCCAACTGTTGGGTTAAATTTTTTAATTACATTTTTAACCAGCATTTTTTAGAGTGTACACTCTCAGAAAAAAAGGTACAAAAGCTGTCACTGGGGCGGTACCTTTTGAAAAGGTACACTTTTGTAAATTTTAGGTACTAATATGTACCTTTAAGATACCAATATGGATTCTTTAGATACAAAAGTGTGCCTTTTGAAAATGTACCGCCCCAGTGACAACTTTTGTACTTTTTCTCTGAGAGTGTATGAACATATTCCAAGTGTACAAATACTTTTCAATAACCAAATAATCTCAAAGCTAACCAAAGTTTGTTTTCTTTGTAAGGGTGTTATTTCTTTATAAATCCCACTCGTTTTGATATTTTGCCTTTAAAGCAGTTACTTTATAATAATAATAATAATAATAATCCTTTAAATTTATATGATCAGTGAGGCGTCTAAATATTTTTGAGACAACCCTAAAACAACATATAAAATGGAAAAATGCTAAAATGCACATTTCTTAACAAATGAGGTTTTCCCGTGGTCCCACCTAGCTAACAAAATATGTTCTATAATATGTTCTGAGCTTTTTGCAAACATTAAGTTATGACAATTCAAAACGTCCCGTTTTTAAAATGTTCTTAAAACTTTTTTGTTCTTCTCTAAAAACGTCCTTAAGGGAAATTCCATTTGATCATTTTGCATATGAGAACGTTACTTTTGAATGTTCTCTGAACGTTCTGAAACTTAAAATGTAAAAGAATGTTAGACGAACATTCAACTTAAAGGGTTTCAGAAAAACATCACAGGAATAATGTACCATATAAGGTTTTCGTGCTAAAGTTTGGAGAACATTAGATACCAGAACGAACGTTCTATTAATGTTACGTTTGTTCATAACTTTGAGCGAACACTGCCAGAACGTAGAACGTTCCCCGTTAGCTGGGCAAATGACAAATGCCATTATGCCGACGTCACCCTGAGGTTCTTCAAAAGATCATACTGTATATAACCTAATCAAATCTAGCCAAACCCATAATCTTGTTCAGCATCTGCTCTCAGAAATGTGCAATTCGTCCTGCCGTACTACTAAGTGAAGACTAGGCCTCATACCGATCAGGAAGATCATGCTGCGGTTGTATGGTCCCAAACAGAAGTGGAGATGCTGGACATTTACCTGCGTTTGCGTTAGTCCCAGTTTGGCGGCTAGATCGGCTCGCTCGGGCAGCGCGAGGTACTGGGTCTGCTGGAAGCACTGGTGCAGCGCCTGCAGCTGAACACTGGAGTAAATGGTTCGCGGTTTGCGGATCTTCTTCCCCTTGCCATTAAGGCGAAGTTCACCATTCTCAATGACCGCTGACTTTTCGTGGTCTTCAGGCATGCAAACGAAATAAAACGACAGCATTATGACACAGTAAACGCTTTGGATAAATGTCTTCAAACAAGCAGGTTAGGCTACTCTGTGAGAGAAATCGTAAATTACGACGCACTAAAGAGCTGTAACTGTCTGTTTGATTTACAATTGCCAAATAGGAGATTTATCAGGTGTTTTAGTGGGAACATTAATGGGTCATCATTTAAGATCAGGAAACCATAATTAACGTCGCTTTAAAGTCAAATGTACAGGCCGACTTTAAAGTTATAGCTTAAGTTTGTGTAGCTCTGTCGATTAATTGCTACAATGTGCAATGTTTATCTCGATATTAATGGCATTTTTTTGATGAGTGCATTAATTTTATTGTCTCTTAAGAGTAGCCTTAAGTTACGTATAAGAATTAAACGTTTTAAAGTTTGAGGCCCACCAGGAAAAACGAGGTTAAGTAAGCTTAAATGCACAAATCCCTCCAATAAGCTTAAGAAAGAAAAACACATTTTTTTGCAAGAAAGTTGTTATAATAAAAGATCAAAAAATCACTTTTGTGTTTGCCATTTGCAACTGATTTACCCGAGTTCACTGAAACTCTTGGTCTTTCAAATTAATTAGACCATATGTGTGTGTGTGTGTGTGTGTGTGTTTTTTACTGAATCTGGTATTTATTTAAAATGCTGTGCGCATTCATTTAGCTACTGCTAGAAATGCAATAAATATGTATTAGGCATAAGCCATGGCAGACGTTAATCAAATAATGAAACACGCCTGCATAAAGTACTTCTTTTTTTCCATTACATTTTCTATAGAAAAAATGCATTAGCAAACATGCAGAATCTTTTAGGAAACACGTCGAAACCTCACGTTCTGATGTTTTATGAAGATACTCACTCGTTTCCTCAGCTCTCGTGTGCGCCAAAGTACTGCTGTGGTTGTTTGGCTGGTAAGGCATGTAAGCACCCGGAGCAGGAGCGCTCACCGGCCCGGGGTAGGCGTATCCCAGCGGCCGACTGTAGTGGGACGCGGTGGAAGGGTAGGGCGCATCGTGCTGGCGGTGTCCGCCTGAGTGCAGTCCATGTACTGGGTAAATATTGTGTGCGAATCCGGATAAATGCTGCTGGTTGGTTGCAAGTCCGTGGCCGAACTCTAAAAATGCTGATTTGGAAGGATCTGAACTATTCAGGGTATCAGGCATGAAACTCATAGACATCATTAACAGTCAAGTCCATAAAGCCCGACGATGGTCTGAGTGCTGCATTGAACGTTCACTGCGCACGAAAAAGCCCTTGAACCGGATCCATCCCAAAATAACCTGGGACAAAACAAACAACCTCGAATTTCTAAATGAAAACCTATTTCCCAAAGTCACTGCAGTGAATCTCATAGGTGAAAACGAGTTTATCTTGTTCAAATCATGACAAAACCGCCGCAATATCCAAGTCACCTCGGTCTCGCGGTCCTGTGTTTTTCTGACTGACTCGCTCTCGGTGAGAGCGCGCGTTGATTGGTGTGTCACGCGACACCGGGGAGCGCTAAATGAACTTGATGAGCATTTGCTATCGAATTATGCTGAGCCCTGATGTCGATCATATCACATAATAATGATCTTCAAATTAAACACAACCTTTATTGTATTGTATTATATTAATAATAGAAATAAATGAATTATTTTTACGATTAGGCTATACAATCTGCAACCAACGACCATAAAACATAAAATAACGAAGCAACGTATATTAAAAGCATTAATGAGTGTCAGTACACTCTAAAAAATGCTGGGTTAAATATAACCCAGCGCTGGGTTAAAAAGGGACAAACCCAGCAGTTGGGTTGTTTTGACCCAGCGGTTGGGTTGTTTTGACCCAGCTATTGGGATGTTTTGACCCAGCGGTTGGGTTGTTTTGACCCAGCATAGAAATAAATGAATTATTTTTACGATTAGGCTGTACAATCTGCAACCAACGACCATAAAACATAAAATAACGAAGCAACTTATATTAAAAGTATTAATGAGTGTCAGTACACTCTAAAAAAAATGCTGGGTTAAATATAACCCAGCGCTGGGTTAAAAAGGGACAAACCCAGCAGTTGGGTTGTTTTGACCCAGCGGTTGGGTTGTTTTGACCCAGCGGTTGGGATGTTTTGACCCAGCGGTTGGGTTGTTTTGACCGAGCTATTGGGCTGTTTTGACCCAGCGGTTGGGTTGTTTTGACCGCTGGGTCAAAACAACCCAATAGCTGAGTTTGTCCCTTTTTAAACCAGCATTTTTTTAGAGTGTAAATGTTTTGACCCAGCGGTTGGGTTCAAAACAACCCAATAGCTGAGTTTGTCCCTTTTTAAACCAGCATTTTTTTAGAGTGTATATTAATGCATGCTTCCTTTAATGCATTTCAGTGTATATTGGTATAAAAATTGTGAGTATGTGATTTTTCTTGGATACACTAATTGTAGTCGTACGCAGTGATTGATTGCTTCCAAAACGTTGCACAAATAGAGTGGTTTGCGCCCAGTGTGACACTGGAACGGAACGGAGTTCCACCACCTTGCATTCAGAAAACTAAAATGATTGGAAGTTTGTTTGTTAATCCATTCCATTCCTCCAGTCCAGTTTTTGTTTGTTCCTGTACACATATACCTGCTGCTTTTAGCGAGTGGACCCGCAAATAAAAAAAGAAGAAACGGAATTGTTCTCTAAAATATTTGTTATGCTGGTAATAAAGCATTGGATACAGCGATTATTCACATTTAAAATACGAATTGTATACAGGCCTACACATAAATAGCCTATCGAATGAGCTGGAGTGTGTGAGCTTTTTTGTTAACTAAAGTTTAAAATATATACGCAGAATTTAGAATTTAGGTTTTATATTAATTATTTACATGTAAGTTTAAAGGTCTGGGAAATAAGTCAAAAAGAGAGAAAAAAATCCGGTAAATTTCACATGTTAAAACAATCAATACTCAAATTAGGAAAAACGTTATTAAACAGACAAAATAAGACAAACAGACGAAACTATTTAAAAGGTATTTTAATTGATAATTGCATACTAGGATGACTTTTTTTCTATTACTTTTAAAATCGTCCAAGTTGGCAACAAGTTCCTTTAATTGAAGGATCACCATACAGCAGCTGTTTTCGCTCCTCTGACCGTGAAATCACAAAATGCAACCAAAAGCTGATATTTTGCTTAACTGATAAACAGTTGTAAATAAATATAAAGTTTCATTAAAAAAGTGTTTAAATAAGAAGTGAACCCGTGACCTTTAAAAGATGAAATCCTAAATTAACCCTGGTTTTTACTGGGTTTATATGTGTATTTAAGAGTTTTTTTTTTTTAATAGATAAAGATGCAACAGCCTGTGATGTGGACTCACCTTATGCTATCAAACACGTCGGCATGGAAATATTTTTAACTTGATTTGATAATCACGAGCCAGAGAATAAAGTAAAATAGGCTAAATTGTTCATTAAGCTATAGGTATATAGGCTATACATGCATAAAGTTCAGATCCACTTTCAGGATCAGACTATAATATATAGGCTATTGCAAGCGGTATCTAAAAGTTCAATTCAATGAAGATACGCCCATAATGTGAATATAACGAATAATAAAATAATTCAAGGAAACCCCTCAGTGATTTTTATTTTGTGACATGGTGTTTTCTTGGAACAGTCACTAAGAGTGGGAGGTGCTGTTTTAGGCGTGAGGATGTCTGACATTTGATATATTATTAGTGGTATAATTACATTTTTTGTTTGAATTCATGCCTAGCTATTTAGCGGAACACGGAGAGACGGGATGCATAGCAAGAGTCAGCTTAACCAGTTAAAAATGAAATGTGAAATGATTATGACCACACGAGGTGTCAGTAGATGTTTTAGGTCTCTGTGTAAAAATTAAATTCAAAAATAAACTAAAATCTCATGCACGGATTTGTGATCATTAATTTGATATGTAGCCAAATGTCCACACAAGAAAAATAAAAAAAAATCAAATATCATCAGGGTTACACCTTCTACTAGTATACAAGACCCACACACCCATAAACAGAACAGTAAGTTATTCATTTATTTATTTTAAGAGTTGCACATTTTGTTTCCTCTACTCAATTAAAATGTTTCATACCATTTTGAATTAAAAATGAAAATAGGGTGGGCGGCTATGGGAGATCCTATAATTAATCATTTTAACAAGAACATTTGATTACCACAACAAATGTATGCACAAAATGTATGTGCAAAATTTAGTGATACGTAGGTTTAATTTTAAATAAGGGAATTTCATTTAAAAAAAAGACATATTTGATCAAGAGAGTTAGACTTATTTGTGCAGTGATTTGTGCATTTCTGTGTAAACTGGAAAAATTGAAACCTAAGAATGTTTAACATCCAAGTTAACTGGTTTTATGCGAGTTAAAATAGTATTTTATTTCATATTGCTGAATCAACCTAAATACATGAATTTATACCAACAAAACTACATCTTATGGGTTAAATCAGATTACATTTGCAGTACAAAAAAAAATAAAAAATAAATAAAATGAACACTTTAGTTCAGCAAAGATGCATTAAATTGACTGCTGAAAAAAATGCTAATAATTAAGCCATGCCATCACAGAAATAAATAAAATGTTAGATTGCATAATAGTTGTTTTAAATGGTAATAGCATTTCACAATATTGTTTTTACTGTATTTCTGATCAAATAAACACAGCCTTGGTGAACATAAAAACATTAAAAACTTGTGAAGAGTAGTGTATATTTTTATATATAGACATTAACATAAGTTAAAATGAATGAATTTGGTATGCATTAGACAACAAAATATCAAACTAAATGATGACCTTTTCTTTACGTCCAAATACCATATCATAATTTTGAACAGTGTGTTTGTTCGTTTATCATTCAAAACCCCAAAATAAATGCCATTTGGTTTGATATTTAATGCAATGACATTCATACATTTTGTTTCTTAAATGTCCAAAAACCTTTCATACATGCACTGTATAGAAGTAAATGCAATATTCTAAGTTAAGCAAGAGCAGTTTTGGTGAACTGACTGTATTTCGCAAATAACATGCATGAGTACAATGCAGCAAAGTTGTAGCCAGAGCAGATCCCTGTGAATATCTGTTGTTATGGTCTGGGGTGTGGGATAGATTGGAGAGGGTGAGAAGGAAAGGTAGACGCTCTTTAAGGCTGTAATTATGCCTGTGTTACGGAGAAGAACAAAGCGGAGCCCTGGAGTCATAGTGCAGGGATGTGTCCTCACCGTGCCTTAATACACACGAGACTGAACGTTAATAACAATACACCAGAACGTGGCCCAGACTGGCTGGCGTCTGCTGCCCTGCAAACGTACATCTTTGTGAATGTGTGTGTGAGAGATGAAAAAAGATCGAAAACCTTCCTAAGTAAGTGTGTAAGTGTGCGTCACTGTAAAAATGATTGTGATTTTAACAGTAAAAGACTGTAAAAATGCTACCGTAAAAACCTGTTAACTGGCTAACAGTAAGTTTCCATACTATATTCTGTGAATAAATGTAATTACATTTAATTAAATTTTACAGTAAAATAGTGTTAAAATAAGTTTTTTTGGAAGTGAAACAGAAAAAGTCATTGTATAATTTACAGTGACAAACAGTAAATTGACACTACCAGAATTCCCTGCATGACACTTCATATTTGATTTTTATTTGTTGAAATAACATGTTTCTTAGTTTTTTCTTATCAGTTGTGTACACTATAGGTTTAAACTTACATCTAATGTTGTTAAATTAAAGGGGTCATATGATGATTTTTTAAAGATCATTATTTTCTGTATTTGGTGTAACAGAATATGTTGACATGCTTTAATGTTCAAAAAACACATTATTTTTCAAATACTGTACATTATTGTAGGTCCTCTATGCCCCGCCTCTCTCAAACGCTTCGTTTTCTACAAAGTCCCTCCTTCCGACAAGCGCAGTCTGCTCTGATTGGCCAACTGACCCAGTGCATTGTGATTGGCCGAACACTGCAAGCACTCGTCGGAAATGTAACGCCCCTTACCATAATCACAAGCTTCATCTTTCAAAATAAATGTAAAGACAGAGCCCGAAAGGGGAACAGAGTCGCGTGACAGACACAGTGATGAAGCTGGTATGTGTGCAGTACACAAGCCACGGTTAAGACAGCTGACTCCACAGTGATGTGACCCTCTCTCTCTCTCTCTCTCTCGCTCGAGCACACACACAGACACACACACATGATGCGCAAAACTCCGCATTTCAACAGTCAATAGCAAATACTTAAACTTAGCTGATTCAGAAGTGCCAGATTGTCATAGCAAAGTCAGAATTACCTCCTCTCCTAGGTTCACGAAACGGTCGTCCATAAAATGCATTGCTGTTCTGTTGTAAGTAATCTTAAAGATTCCTAAATGCATCTACTTTCGGAAGGCCAAATAAAGTGCTTTTGCTTTCACCTAGAAACACACCTGCTCCAACACACATACCATGTAGTTTTCAAATAAGCCTGAAGGACCTGATTAGCTGGATCAGGTGTGTTTAATTAGGGTTGGAGCTAAGCTCTGCAGGGTTGTGGCCCTCCAGGAATTGAGTTTGACACCCCTGCTGTACATTATTGTAGGTCCTCTATGCCCCGCCTCTCTCAAACGCTTCGTTTTCTACAAAGTCTCTCCTTCCGACAAGCGCAGTCTGCTCTGATTGGCCAGCTGACCCAGTGCATTGTGATTGGCCGAACACTGCTAGCACTCGTCGGAAATGTAACGCCCCTTACCATAATTGCGAGCTTCATCTTTCAAAATAAATGTAAAGACAGAGCCCGAAAGGGGAACAGAGTCCCGTGACAGACACAGTGATGAAGCTGGTATGTGTTTGCAGTACACAAGCCACGGTTAAGACAGCTGACTCCACTGTGACCCTGCCTCTCTCTCTCTCTCTCTCTCTCTAACACTTAAGCTAATAACAAAACAGTAGATGATTCAGAAGAGCCAGATTTTCGTAGCAAAGTCAGAATTACCTCCTCTCCTAGGTTCACGAAACGGTCGTCTATAAAATGCATTGCTGTTCTGTTGTAAGTGATCTTAAAGATTCCTAAATGCATCTACTTTCGGAAGGCCAAATAAAGTGCTTTTGCTTTCGCCTAGAAACACACAGCGTCTCCCTGACATGCTGCTTCAACACTAACTGCGGTTACTGAAACCACGCCTTCTTTCTTTGCGTACACATTTGGGCTGCATTATGCTAATATTTCCACATAGTGAGGTAGATATGTGGGGGCGTGTTAGAATGAGCCATTTTAGGGGGGTGTGGCAGAGTCTTAACTTTGATAAAGAATATCTCTTTGGTTTTGAGACTTTAGTCTTTGCAACTTCAGGGATCTTATCTATGCACAATCAGCTTGTAACACTCCAAAGAGAAAGGAAAACTTGAAATCGCATCATATGACCCCTTTAATGTTTATTGCATTATTTCAGTATCACCATGATGGGGTTTAATGTTCGTGTGAATGACACTGTGTGCACCTTCTATATATAAGTAGTGCTCTAGAAAAGCTGTTTGTGATGAGCTTTGGTTAATCATGTGACTTTCTCATCACCACCAGTTTTTGGTGGTTATCAGTGCATTACAATGGTTCAAAACAGATATTAGTACTTCAATGTGTTGTTTTTTTTAACATTACATCAGTTAATGAAATACGGTATTTTATTGTGAATTTAAGTCTGTAGAACCTAAAATGTTGCTACCATATTTTTTACGGTGAAGTTCTGGCAACCGCAGCTGCCGGTATTTTACAGTATATGTCACAGATTTATTTAATTTTTTTTACAGTGTGTGAATCTTGGACCATGTTAAAGTCCTGTTAAGTGCATCATTGTCCAGTGATGTGGAGTGACTTTTTATTCAAATCAGTTTTCCCTCTGGCTCCGTCTTTATGCCACTTCTCACATCACCTTTTCGTAAATGTGTTGCAAAACTGGAATGTCACATCAACAGGGGTCTTTCACTGGCAAAAGGCTGCTCTGGGAATTGTTTATATTTAAAAAAAATATTTTGAAGAGTATTAATATTTGTATATATTTTGTAGTATTTTTACTATATTTTTAAATCAGAATTTTTGCTTCAAAATTTCAAGTGGCTATCTACACTACCGGTTAAAAGTTTGTAATAATTTATTATTTTTTTTAAATGCGGTCTAAGCCTTCATTTATTTGATCAAAAATACAATAAAAAAACAGTTTTATTGTGAAATATTTTTACAATTTAAAGTAACTGTTTGCTATTAAAATATATTTCAAAAATGTAATTTATTCCTGTGATTTTTCAGCATCATTACTCCAGTCTTCAGTGGCACATGTTCCTTCAGAAATCATTCTAAAATGTTGATTTGCTGCTGAAGAAACATTTCTTATTATCAATATTCTTGCTGCTTAATATTTTATCAATGATCAGATCTTGCTGCGTAATATTTTTGTGGAAACTGCGATACAATACCATTCCCCAATACAATACCCCAAAAGTTAGGGGTAAGATTTTATTTATTTATTGATTGATTGTATATAAAAAATTAATTACTACTTTTATTCAGCAAGGATGTATTAAATTGATCAAGTGACAGTTAAAACATTTATAATGTTACAAAAAAATGCTGTTCATTATATTTTCGATTCATCCAAAAATCCTGTAAAAATGATTTCAACAAAATATTAAGCAGCATAACCATTTTCAGCATTTATAACAATACGAAAATGTTTCTTGAGCAGCAAATCAGCTTATTAGAATGATTTCTGAAGGATCGTGTGACACTGGAGTAAATAAAAAAAGAAGCTTTTCCATCACAGGAATAAATTACATTTTAAAATATATTCAAATAGAAATCAGATGCTTAAAATTATATAATATTTCTCAATATTACTGATTGTACTGTATTTTTGATCAAATAAATGCAGCCTTGGTGCGCAAAAGAGATTTCTTTCAAAAACATTAAACAATCGTAATTAATCCAAACCTTTTACAGGTAGTGTACGTGCTTGGGTCTTGCAAACAGCAATGTTTACAACAGGATTTGTCTTCTTCCACTCATGTTTTGGCCAGGGGGGATTCTGGGTCAGAGGAAGAGGTAGGTGTGCTTTGTAGAATAAAGACTGTTAATCTGTGCTCCAGGCTACTGGAAGACCCAGGACTGTTTTCTGTGGTCCACCCTCAGCTCTCATTCCTCATGTGCAGACAAGTCCACAGCACCTCGCCGTTTTATCCTAAAGGTCAATTAAAATGGCGTGTGCGGGCATTCATATGTTGGCAGGGACCTTTGCATGGGGTTTGCATATGTGACCATTCACAGGGAGATCTTGAAGATTACTGATCTAGAAATCATGTTTCACAGTTGTGCAAAACAAGCCGTTTTAGCTGCCACTACAAGCACTCCCTGAGATAATTAGCTGGACTCATCAAAGCATCACTCAGCACTGACGGGTACTCAAGAGACACAAAATGACTAAAACGGATTAAATGGTTAAAAATGACAGAGAGACAATGACAGAGAACAATCTGAAGTGTAATTACGAGACATGTCTAAAACCTTTGTGAAATGAAAAGAAGCTAATAGAGATGCTCAGATGGCAGATGACTGTATTGTTGACAAGTTAAAGTCTGTCTAATCCAAATAGTATGTTCATTATTGAATAACCATGAATTTCAGTTTTGATGTAATTTGGCTCTTGCAGACCCACATATCAAATTTAAGACTTTACCTATGATCAGTCAAATCCCTTTGTCTATTTGTAGGGATGTTTGAACTATATTATTGTCACTTTCATAAGTTTCATAAGTCAGATACTTTTCAAAATTCAGAAAATGATGTTTAAAAGTAATTTGATTTTGCTATAGAAATAAAACATATGCTGTGTTGTGCTGCTTCATATTTTTGTGGAAACCGCGATACACTAAAAATTTTTAAAATGTGGGTCATTTTATTTATTTATTTTTAAAGAAGTGAATACTTTTATTCAGTAATGGTGCATTAAATTGATCAAAAGTGACAGCAAAGATATCTAATGTTATATAAGATTTCCATTTCAAGTAAATGCTGGTCTTTTTAACTTTCTATTCATCAAAGAATATTGAAAAAATAAATGTTTCCATGGTTTTCACAAAAATATTAAGCTGCACAAATGTTTTCAACAATAAAAGTAATAATAAATGTTTTTTCAGCAGCAAATCAGCACATTCGAATGATTTCTGAAGGATCATGTGACACTGAAGACTGGAGTAATGATGCTGAAAATTCAGCTTTGCATCACAGGAATA